>NC_030424.2:29087500-29387500 GCF_001660625.3 Ictalurus punctatus
CCCGTACCACCGCGCTGTTTAGTTCTGGTTTCTGATTGGTCAGATGAATTTTCTATAACAGCAGCTCTGACAGTAGTGCAGGTTTATATTAATGCACTCGTTCTAACATGTTATCGTTTCCATAGCAACAGCTCGTCCGCAGGGACTCGTACGGCGGACGCCGCGCTAATAAATGGACTTTCTTTTTTTTTTTTTCTTTTTTTTTTTTTTTAAAAAAAAACGTGTTTAATTATTGATATGTGGAGCTTTTCTGTAAGGAGACGTTTCTGTATCTTTTATGGAATGAGTCTCCAGTGTCAGCGCTTTGTGTTTTCCCAGTAAGCTGCATTATTAACTGATTCACTTATTAAGCTGGTGAAGGAGCGACTGTTTATAGCTCGCTCTAACGTAACTTTGTTTCGCGGACGTTCCGCGATGACGTTAAATGTGACTATAAATGGATAAAAAGTACACCTTGACATTCTTTACTATATATAAATAGAGAATCGTTCGTTTTGGCGCGCGGCCGTGGTACAAGAGGAACAGAAGACTCCCGAGCTTCAGGGTGGTAAGAGTAACTCCACTTCGTCGTTGATCGTTTTCCTGTAACAGCACACCACTGGGTGTTTTATTCCTTACACACACACACACACACACCACGTGCGCACACACCCACGCAAAACTCTCACCGATTTTCAGAGAGACGCCTTGAAGGCTCGGAATGTCTGTGATAAATCTACAGTGATAATCCTGTTGTGCTGTCATATTCTTAGCACAAACTCTCAACTCATATAAATCACTCACACACACACACACACACACACACACACACACACACACTCTTACTTGGCAAATCCTCAGCTGAAACCAATCTGTGTGTAATTCTGTTAATTGCTCGTGGATACACGCTGTAATATTATTAAACTGTAAGTTTATTTAAGTTAAATGTCAACAAACGTCATTTCCTTTTCTAGCTTGTATTCAATTCTATAATATTTTTGAACGCACATTTAAAATAAATAAAAGGACCCAGCCTTAATGCTCGCATTTGAAAGAAATCCGTACGTCGTCCTTCTTCTCAGATTCTCTTCTCTCACAGATAGAATGTCCTCCTGGGTTTTATTCTTCCCAGATATACCAGAAACAATACTCATAACTCATACGATTTCATCTTTCCCATCATTTCGATCCGATTATCAGGACAGAGGAGTTTATGCTTTCGCGGTTCCTCTGTAACGTGACGAGCTGCGTTCGGGAGAAAAAAAGTGAAACTTGGGTAATAACATCCAAGGAACCTTTTGTTTCACAACATTAAATGTAACTATAAACGGATCAAAAATAAAACGGTGCCGCGACATTCTTTAATAAGACAAATGCAATCATCGTGGCGTAAGAGGAATAAAACACGTCAGGACGCGTCCCCCGTTATAGGGAAAGGACCGACCGTTGTGGCGTCTTCGCACCATTCCGTCGTTGATGATTTTCCCGTAACGGCGCGACACACACTGCTTTAATGTGACGTCTTACACGATAACGACGTTTCGTTTCCCCCCCCCCCCCCCCCCCATTCGTTTTTATTAGTCGACGCAAATATTTGTGATGTCATCTAATCGAGCCGTACAGTTAAAGGTCACGGATTTTGCTCAGGAGACATTAATATTCCCAACGCTAGCTGAGAAAAATAACCTCCGAGCCACCGTTGAATAAAAAACAAAGCGGAAATAAGCAGTTCTAAGAAAGTTTAAGAATAACAAGTGTACATTTTTTTTTTTTTTTTTTAAATCTTCTGACATTTCAGTAACTATAACTAAAATCATGTCGTTTGTGATGTCATTATGTATATAGGCATAATTATAGCACAAGTTTAAGTAGAAATAGATATGCATTAGTACGCATCGGTACCGAAGTCATCAACCTACTGCGTATTAATCAAGCAGACATGATATTTAGCTCTGTTTATGTGGGTTTCTGCTGTGTGGTGCTGGTAATGAACTCCTCGTGCTTTTTATGTGTGAAGCAGAGTGTAGGATCGGGAGCCTCGGCGCTCAGTACTCAGTACCCGCAGAGCTGAAGTGCTCGCTCAGCGGCCATTTCCTTTTCTAATCAACTTACGATTGCAAAAGGGAATAAAACACGCACGTTTACGGAAGCCCTAAGAAGCCGTTCATTGTTTTTTTTTCTTTTCTTTCTTGTTTTCTCGTGATCTCGACTTGATTTTCTCATGATCTGGATAATTCCTTTCGAAGGGAACTCGACATTGCGCGAGCTTCACGCTGTGGGAAGCGCCTCACACGTGACCGGTGTCTGAAGTCTGTGTGAAATCGGGCCTATTTATAATCCTGCCGTGGTCAGGTTTCATTTGAGCCCTTAGAGTCAGCTTTGGAGAAGCTTTCGACTCTGAATGTAGCTCTTTTTGCGAGCCCTGAATTCTCTGTTGCCCCTTCCTGCCTAGACTTTTAGCCAAGGTCTCCCTGTTAGCCTACGTCTGCTGCCCAGCTGGTAGTGTTTCAGGCTCACTCCCCTCCTCCGTTCCTTTCATCAGAACGGAGAAGATTGCACCTACCGTGTCTAGTGAGGGCTCTTTGTACTCACATGCATCGCTCCAGGCAGTGGCGAAAGGGATGTGTGTGTTGCGGCGAGGTGGTCTACGCCACACACGTTCGTTCAGTATCGCCGTTTGACCTTATGGGCCAGCTCATATATGGTTCTCTGAGATCATTTCTCATCCCCTGGGAGATTCCTGTCCCGAAGTTCTTACGGGAACGTTCCTCAGCACGGTCGGCTCCTTCTACAGTTACGGTCTACGTGACCACCATTTCGGCCAACCGCGCCCCTATTGGTGGAGCCTCTGTGACACTCCATACCCTCAGTATGACGAAGCGGGTATACTTGTTCCCACAGCGCGAAGCTCACGCAACGTTAAACTCCCTCTGAACGGGAGAAGTCAGGACGATGTCATCCAAATTGTTGGTGGTAGAGAAAGACTGTGCATTTTGAATGTCATCGTTTTGGAGCACACTAGTTTATAGACAACCTTAAAGGCTAACGTATCCATACAAAAAAACTACAAGACTTCGATTTTCTCTAAAACGGCGATGCTAGGAAAAGAGAAAGACACATAGACAAGGAAGACGGCACCCTCGCCCCGCCACACACAGACGCACAAAGTTCAAATGGCAAGATCTCTGATTTATTCAAAGAAAGGCAGAGTATATATCAGGCTCGGGCCACAACCGAGACAATGGGTTAACTATTGATGGAAGGGCATATTTGCACGCAACAGGAAGGTATGTAAATGCACAAATGGTATTCGGAGAGACAAATGAATGCGCAAGTGGTGAGGGGCTTCATCCATCCACACCTGAATCAACAGAGAAACAGAGAGAAAAGGTGCCGACACAGGAACCAGGAACTAGAGGGGTATAAATCACGATAACGGTTTATGTTAATAAAACCGATTATTTACATTTACATGATATTTCCCTAAATCCAGCCTTAAAGTGTGGACACTGCATGAAAGGGTCACACCCTGTTTAAACCCCACGAAGAGGTTTTATCAGGTTGCTTGTACTGTAGGAAGATGCTCTAGTTCCTCCTACAGCACAGTTTACAGTGCTTTGCTTTCATTGCCGCCATTAATCATGAAACATCGCTCCATCCATTATTCATCAGCGGACCACTGATCGATCCATTCAAGAACCGAGAGACGAGACAGTCAGGTCCTTCTCACTAAAGCGCTCGATGTCATCGGTGTGAACGGGGACTCGTCCGCCGCCAATCGCCGCCTCGTAATTCTTCTTACTAAATTGTACGCCTGAAGTGTTCTTAAAAAATCCTTCGAACATACCAGACAGTTGACCTTCCCGTGACCTTGTCCCTGTTTGGGGCAATTCCAAAATCGAATCGGTTCAAATCCTGCGAACATTCAGATGCCCGATCTCGAGACGTCTCGCTAAGGAGAATCTCAGATAGACGCGCGGACAAAACCCGAAAACGTAACACGTATAACAGTACATGAGATGAACAGCAAGTCGGCGGCTTCATCAGCTGCTAGTGGATCAGACTGTGTCAGGTAGACATCAGCTTCGGGAGTGTTTACTGTTATTTTTTGTGGTATGCTGGATTCAGAATTGATTTGATTCTGCTGAAGGATTGGAGTGTAGTGTGCAGTGAGCAGGGTTTAGTATCGATGGATTGTGCTGTACGATCTGCTCTGTGTTATTTACGCTGTAAAATAGTCTTTATCTCGAACCCTAATGAATCCTGAAAGCTCTCCAGTTCCATATGTTCCAGTTCTAGCTGGTCAGAGTCTAAAAAGAGCTCTTGTCATCCGAATATTTGAACTATAATGTTCTGTCTGGGTCAAAATGACCCCAAAATCCTAAAAATCCTTTTCCCCAGCATTACATTTCATTTGCATCGATTTAGTTTCTCTAATGAATGTGAAAGCTAATTTTAAACTCTCACATTTCTATTACAGAGCTGATGGACAGGTTTATATCGACCCAGGGTGAGGAGTTTTAGCACCTCAGAGTTGATTATTTTCCTAAAACGGCACGTTGGGAAGTGTTTTATTCCTCTTATATCGTAGAAGGTTTTCAACGATTACAATGTTTTATGTATTAAGGATGGACACATCATAGTTCTCGTGAGTTTTTAGATACAGTTCATGCCGTGGAACATCCGTGAGACACGTTAGTGTCACAGATTCAACCTCTCGGTGCCGCTTGTGTGTGTTTTGTTTGTTTATATAGACATGAGGTTTAGTTACATCATGTGATTGAGTCTTGTCTCCGCCCCTGTCGTGTAATTGGTTTAGATCCTGACTGTTCTCACCTGGTTTCTGTTCACCTTTCATGAGTTTTTGATGTGTTTTTATACCCTCCATTTAATACATTTAGTTTGTTAAGTCCTTGTGTTTCTGAATTCCTGTGTTCTCTGTTATTCCCTACTTCCTGTGTTCTCCAGTGTTCCCTACTTCCTGTGTTCTCTGTTATTCTCTACTTCCTGTGTTCTCTGTTATTCTCTACTTCCTGTGTTCTCTGTTATTCTCTACTTCCTGTGTTCTCTGTTATTCTCTACTTCCTGTGTTCTCTGTTATTCCCTACTTCCTGTGTTCTCTGTTATTCCTTACTCCCTGTGTTCTCCAGTGTTCCCTACTTCCTGTGTACACTGTTATTCTCTACTTCCTGTGTTCTCCAGTGTTCCCTACTTCCTATGTTCTCTGTTATTCCCTACTTCCTGTGTACACTGTTATTCTCTACTTCCTGTGTTCTCTGTTATTCCCTACTTCCTGTGTTCTCTGTTATTCTCTACTTCCTGTGTTCTCTGTTATTCCCTACTTCCTGTGTTCTCTGTTATTCTCTACTTCCTGTGTTCTCTGTTATTCTCTACTTCCTGTGTTCTCCAGTGTTCCCTACTTCCTGTGTTCTCTGTTATTCCCTACTTCCTGTGTTCTCCAGTGTTCCCTACTTCCTGTGTTCTCTGTTATTCCCTACTTCCTGTGTTCTCCAGTGTTCCCTACTTCCTGTGTACACTGTTATTCTCTACTTCCTGTGTTCTACAGTATTCCCTACTTCCTGTATTCTCCAGTATTCCCTACTTCCTGTGTTCTCCGATATTCCCTACTTCTTGTGTTCTCTGTTATTCCCTACTTCCTGTGTTCTCCAGTATTCTCTACTTCCTGTGTTCTCCAGTGTTCCCTACTTCCTGTGTTCTCCAGTATTCTCTACTTCCTGTGTTCTACAGTATTCCCTACTTCCTGTGTTCTCCAGTATTCTCTACTTCCTGTGTTCTCCAGTGTTCCCTACTTCCTGTGTTCTCCAGTATTCTCTACTTCCTGTGTTCTACAGTATTCCCTACTTCCTGTGTTCTCCAGTATTCTCTACTTCCTGTGTTCTACAGTATTCCCTACTTCCTGTGTTCTCCAGTAGTCCCTACTTCCTGTGTTCTCTGTTATTTCCTAGTTATGTGTTTCCTGTGTTTTTACCTAGACTTCCCATTTACTTATTTGTTTGTTTGTTTGTTTATTTCGGAGGGGGGGCGGGTCTCGTCCCATCTTCCTGTTTCTGTAAGTGATGATTACAGATTTGCCATTTTTGATGCTGTCTCCCTTTGATTCGTTTATTTTCCCGAAATACACATCACACTCATTTCCTGCCTTTCACCACACTTCCTGTTCTCGCCTACGCTTTAGCAGCTATAAACAGTCGTTCCCTCACCAGCGCTCTCTTTTTTTTTTTCCCTCTCTCCTGAAGTTAACAAGACCAAAAAAACACCAACCGCAGATCGTTACGTTACAGAGAAACCGCCAAGAGTAAACTCCTCCCCCTTCAAGTTACAGTCTCACATTTGATCGTTACAAAGCGTTACCGCCGGAGACTCCTTCCATAAATGTTAAATAAACACCATCTGTATGATCCCCAAACGTGCGGAGGGTTTTCACGCCCCGTTTCCCTCAATATTGTTTATCCTGTTAATAAGCTGAGCTGAGAAGAAGAGATTTTGTATTTTAGGTATATTTTGCGGTTCTGCTGATAAAGCGATGACGAGAACAGAGACATCCTGTGTGATTTAATCAGTCGATGTGACCGGAGGCAGACAGGCAGACAGGGAGCTTCTCTGCTGGATCATGAAAGAGAGAGAGAAAAAAGAGAGAGCAGGCCGTTCCATCGTCTCCATACCGAATGAAAGGATTTTTTTTTTCCCCTTCAGTCTGAAACAGTCGGAGAGTTTGCGTCTTCTTTTGATCCGGGGATGTGTGAGGAGCTCGGCCGGCGTCGTGTCTCTCTCCGCGCTGTGACATGTCGACGGTCCGGGTGCTGCGTACGACCTTGCGTACGAGCTCGCGGTTCTGCAAATATAACCGCGCCCGTGTCTGTCTTCCTAAAACAAAGGATAAAATAAGAAATATTCGGAGACCGGGGTGTTGAACTTGGCACGTATCCTGATCAGGTGACAAACCGGCTATTTTTTACATGCAGACTTATTTAATCATGCCTTAATAATCAAGCGAATCAGAACAAAGCAAAAAAAACGTTTGTCTATACATCCATCCATCCATTTTCCGTACCGCTTATCCTACACAGGGAGCCAGGAGTCTATCCCAGGGGACTCGGGGCACAAGGTGGGGGACACCCTGGACAACCAATCACAGGGCAAAATCACACACGCATGTCTTTGGACTGGTGGAGGAAACCGGAGTACCCGCAGGAAACCCCGGAAGCACGGGGAGAACGTGCGAACTCCACACACACACATTAGAAGAAGTGTAAAGTTATTCGGTTATATTATATATCTGTGTTTTCGATGGATAATGTGTGCATTTCGTGTTCTATCCATTAACCAGAGCCCTCGTTCCTGAATGTCATGCGAATCTGAAGCGCCGGGCGACTTTACTGAGCGGCTCGTCGCTGTCCGTTTATCGAATCGCGCTTTCGTGATGTTTTGACGAGATGGAAATAATTAAGAACGCTTTATTTTGTTTACAAAACGAACACGATCGTCCAGAGATCGCGAGTTCGAATCCCGACGATGCCACAGCCATCCGTTTCCGGGAGTCCAAGAGAGCGAAATTGACAAGTGGGAGGGGCATACGGTCTCTCCTCAGAGACACGAGAAAATCATGGGTATCTCTGAGCTCATGTGTGCGGAAGAAGGCGGATAGCGCCTTCCTCCGAGTGTGTTACGCCGCCCTGTGATGCAGCATGAGCAGCTCCGGGCTCCAGGTTCCCCGTGACCCAGTAGGATAAGCAATATAGAAAATGGATGGATGTGCACAAAGCATTTCCAACAACGATTATAATAAAGCATCGTGTGTGCGTGTGTGTGTGTGTGTGTGTGTGTGTGTAGGTTCCTCAGGATGAGTGGGGCGGATACCCCGGGGTGAAGGATGATGAGATCCCGTGCCGGCGGATGAGGAGCAGCAGCTACGTGAAGGCGATGGGAGACGAAGAGAGCGGCGATTCGGACGGCAGCCCCAAGAACTCGCCGCAGAAGAGCGCTCGGCCCGGCGGCTTCATCAAGAGCGTGCTGCAGAGGCAGCTATCAGACCAGAGGTGAGCTCTAAACACGGATCACTCACTACAGCACCCCCTGGAGGTCTGCAAACACATCACAGCCTGCACAATAGTGATTCGGGCGTTTTAAAAGATAGTCTGACTCGTAATCGTGCAAGCTTGATACGACGGAATGAGAAACGACAGGATGTTGTCGTAGAGACCGGTCCAACAGTGTGAGTCTGCTACCAAATCTTATTTTCCTTCTTACGCATCATCACTTCATCATACACTTAAAGATTTCACGTTTGTTTTTAATTCGTCACCCACCGTAATGGTTTGATAGATAAACTTAAAGGTGCATGCAACAGTTGATTTTTTTTATTCCATACTTGTACAAATAATATATAGGAAAAATATATATAGAACATGATTAAAAATTAATTAATTAATTAATTAAAAACCCAATGCATTAAGCCATAGCTAAAGCGAAAAAGCGTATTAAGGCTCCGAGGAAACCCGTTTGGAAAACTGACTTCCGGTCCAGAATGCTTGTTTAAGTTTGGATGCGCCTCCTGTCAATCATTTTAGACTCTACTCTATTGGCCACCATAGATCATGGGGGCGGAGCTTCGTGAACGTGGGCGGAAATCATTCGAATTTTGAATCCACCTAACTATAAATAAAATAAAATAAATAATAATCTCATATAACGCACCTTTAAATGACGAATGAGTTTGTTTGTTTGTTTGTTTGTTTAGTTAGTCAGTTTATATTTATTTTAGGTGGGGAAGGAACTGCCACATGAAGAATTTACAACATAGCGTTTCATCAAAAGCCGAACAAAAATAATAACAACAATAAAATAAGGTAAAAGAATATATTGAAATGTAAAATATTTAAGAACTTTTACGATCACGCCTGTCATTTTCTGTCGATTTCGCAAAATAAATAAATAACTGAATAAATTACCAGACCTACGGGATTTCCCTGCGTCAAGCGACACAAGCGTGTGTTTCGGTACACTTATCCTAGGGGACTAATCTATTACGAAATTCGAAATAGTATTGAACATTTAAAAAAAAAAAAAAAAAAAAAAGAACAATCTTTCACGTGCTGAAGAACAACCTGTCATACTTTTTATCCATTTATAGTTACAATGCTGTGGAACGTCCTCAAAACAAGTTAGTTCCTGTTTTCTCTGACGTTATAGCAGCCGTAAACAGTAGTTCCCTCACCAGAGTCTCGTCTCTCTCTCTCTCTCTCTCTCTCTCTCTCTCTCTCTCTCTCAGTCAATAAGACAGAAACACAAACAGAACACAGCTCGTCGCGTTGCCGGGGACGCGTGAAAAAGCGCGCCGTCCCGAAGACGTCCCAGAACGTGAAGTCGCTTTACCTCTGACCCGGCAGACTCCTTTCATAAACGTGACGTAAAAGTCTCAGCTCCGTATCGACGACTACGCTTTATTTCATCCGTTGATGCGGAGCGCGTGCTGTCCCTGTGTCCCTAAGGAGATCGTAACACGTTCGAACGAGCTATTTAATAAGCGAGTCGCTGTAATCGTCGGCAAACCGCAGCCGTACCGTACACGAGGAACGAAAGACGTTCAGTTCTAGCGGTTATAGCTCGTCTCGGAGGACGTTTCGTGGAAAGCATTCCGTGTTTAATTACAGTCGGTTTCACAAAGTGAAGAGGCTCTGGTTCTGCAGTATGAGCTGACGTACTGTCTGTATATCCAGGAGGAATTCCACGTATCCATATATATATATATATATATCCCACTGCAGGCCTGTTTTTGCCGAGTCAGCACGCTGCACCGTGCATTCGTCAGAACTAATTCATAGTAAAAAAAAGCTTTCCGAATATAGCACGGCCTGTTCCGATGCCAGAGGAAGAGCCGTGCCACGTTCCAGCCGGTTGGCTCGCTTAGACGTAAGAATCTTCGTGATTTTTACATAAACAGAAATGAAGAGAGAACAAAAGAAAGGCAGGATCACAACGGGAGAGACACACTTCTCCTTCAGACATGATTATTATTATTATTATTATTATTATTATTATTATTATGACTCGCGTTAAATTAAAGATGCATCGAAGTCAGAGATCGGCTCTGGTGTTTGCTCGACTAATCAGTAATGATTAAAAACGGATCTCTGTAGTGCGTCGCTGCCTGCGCGGTGCTCGGCCCAGGCCTTTTTTTTTTTTTAAAATTCACACCACACTCATAATTTATACCCCGAGTCAGAGTGCAGGCGATAACGCTAACTGTAGAACAAGCGGCGAGAAGGAAGCGAAAAGGAAAAAAAACAGAAAAGAAAAAAACGTGACATGTGAACGTTTGACCTTTTATGCAAATCGGCTATGAGAGAGGAAGATGATCGGCGGCGAGCGGAATATTCCGTTAATGCCAAAAGTTCGTTCCGTGTGTCTAGCGCACGGGTGTTTATTGTCCATTTATAGTTACCATTTTTTATCCATTTATAGTTACTTTCTGTGTAAGACTAGTTCTGAAGACTCGCCGGTTATTCCTGTTTGATCGATTAGCGAGTACTACATCACACTTTTTGGCCATTTCTAGTCACCTTTATTCTTGAGTCTCGCTTGTGTTCTAAACGTTCCTAACCCTCACCAGCCTGTCTTTTTTTCCCGTTTAAAGTCTTTTGTTTAAAGTTACAGAGACGTCGCACACTCGCGCTACCTCTGACTGGTTACAAAGCGCTGACACCGGAGACTCCTTCCGTAGACGTTAACCGAACGCCTCCTCAGAGAAACCGTCGCCGTACCGACGCTTATGCTGTACGTTCGAGTTTGTACGTTGTACGGGGCAACAGATGGGTTGCGGCGGGCGATTTTACGGCCGTTGTGCGTTCGGAGCTTCCCGAAAGGCGCGAGCAGGAGACGGGAAGTGAATAAATGGAAGAGATCGGCGTGGGCGTGTGCGAGCGAAGCGCGTTAAGAGATTTAGGAAGCGCAGTGATTACTGATGTGTCTGGGTGCGAGTTCGCTGTTATTCCGATCGTAAACAACACACACAGATGTCTGAGACTGATTTATTCTCGGTGAAATCCTACATGGCTGGTGTAGTGAGCGTCGGAGGGCCCTGGAAGTCATCCTTACACAAGGTGGGTCAAAAAAGCTCAGGAGGCTTTAATCTTTGATTCCAAGCTTTAACCTTTGACCCCAAGCTTCGACCACTGTCCATTTCTTTAGTCTAGATTTATCCGTTAAGACTTTCCTATTCAATTCAGTCAATGTTTCAGGATATTTCTTGATTTCTGCTGTTCCACTGAGTCACTAGCGGAGGTAGTGGATGTTTGTCCGTTTTTTTTTTTCATTTATTTATCGCGGAACTCCTACGCTCCTACACTCCTACGTGTCAGGATAGCGAAAAAAGACTAAAATACCATGCGTGCTCTTCATTTAAATGTGGAAAAAAAACCAAAACAACGAAAAACCATTACAGAAATTCTAATGGTTTCCACTATGAATACCATTAAAACCATTAACAAATCTAGTGTGTTTTGGGCCATATTCTATTAGAATTTAATGCTTTGTACTGGTTTCCACTAGACGTAAACATGCCACCGACAGAACCCAATACATTACCAGTAGAGGCCCACAAGGACCATTATAGTTTCCAATAAAACCAATACAATTCCCATTATAATCATTAAAACTGTTAAAGGTTCTGTAATGGTTTGTATTGGGTTTTTTCTTTTTTCCCAGCGGGTATAACAAATCCGGCTTTTTAGTTAGAGCGATATCCGTAACTCATATATTCACTTTTAAATGAATGAATAGGAGGAAGAAGTTTCCCTCACGGTCTAATTTGTAAATCAAGAGACCACGTGACTCGTAGTTTTAGGTTCTCTAGCTAATATTTAGCTTCTACAGTTAAACACCAGCTAGCTTTATTTAATACTTCATTCTAGCGATAGCTGATTATTATGGCTAGCTACTGTATTTATTAATGACTAGCTACAACAGCGACTCTTGGTGTAACACAACCCAGCTAATTTTATTTATTACAGCGAGCTATTTATGTTTAGCTAACATACTACAATGTAACCCCATTTAAATACTTCGTTTAAGTGATAGCGAGCCCAGCTAGCTATGTTAGATATGTATGTTTACCTACACAAATTGAAATACCTCAGGGATATATCAGGTAGCTAGATTACATAATGATAATATTTTGTTGTTGTTGTTGTTGTTGTTGTTAGCAGGCTATATGTATATGTGTAGCTTAAATACTCTGACGAAAAGCCTTCTTTCAATTTCAAGGCTAGCGTTCTAATTTAATAGCAAGCTGATGCTATATTCTTGGGGGGGATCTTTGAGGAAAGCAGCTAGCCAGCGAGTGGGAAATAGCCATGAGTACTTTGTGAGAAAATGTGAATGAAAAAATTGATGAATAAATAAATAAATAAATAAATAAACAGCTCTAACGCCAGGGTTGTACTTGCCGATAAACATGTCCACGTATACAGCTACGTTAGCATCACTCCTGCTGTTTCCGCCATTTTCTTAAGATCTTATCCTTCTCAACTCCCGTCGTGTTTACATTCTTATGGAAAGTTAGAGAAGTTGGTCAAAGAAGATACTCGAAGAAGATAAGAAGGTGAGGTCTTTCTCAGCTCTGGCCCGCCCCCTAGTGGACAGAGCGTTTGATCGTACTCAGTTGCGCGTGTGAACACCTGAACGACGTGACTTGCGTAGCTACGTAATTCCGGCCTAAAGGGTACTTGGATTTCTGGGGAACCCTTGAAGGTTTTATGTGGAACCTTTTAACTTAAGGTTAAAAGAGGGAAGCTTCAGGGAGCAGATTCTGACGTTTTGTTGTTAAATATGGAACGAAGAAAGCAATCTGTGTCGTGCCGCGAGAGGAAAATAATCAACGACAGTGTGGTGGTGCGATAAAGCAGAGAGATCGTTATCGCCGCGAAGTTGATTATCTTCTAATAACAGTACGCATCGGAGTGTTTTATTCCTCTTGCGGCGCAGCAACCTGCCGACGATTGCGACTGTTTCTTCGTTAAAAAAACGAGGCGTCGCTACTTTTATCCGTTTAGAGTTCCGATCATTGTAGCGGAGAGACCATGGAACGTTACAGCAGCTCCTCTGTCCTGAAGATGTTGGAAAACTTACAGTTACAGCTTGACATCTGATACTGACACTGGAGACTCCTTCCATAGCATAAATGTTACATAAACATATCCAGATGTTTAGTGTGAGGGATTGTTGGAAAAGGTTAGCGCACCCACACACACACACATACAGCCAGACACTTTCGGAAAAGAGCTTTAGCAGGATCGATTGTGGCACGTGGCATCTCCACAGGATGTGAAAGCGGTGAACAGTCGATATTCGCCTCCGGGTTCCCTGAAGTTGCTTTCTCGGTTTTCTCCAGATAAATGTGGGCTTATTTTCACCCTGCTGCTCTGAGCAGCGCTCGGTGTCATTAAGCCAGGTCATCTGTTTAGACTTTACAAAAATACAGTGGGAATAAATGTGATTTTAAATACGCAGTGCAACTCAGTGGTTAGCACCGGAGCAGTGTAGAGACGGAGGAAGTACGAAATCGCCATTTTTGTTTCAGAACGTCGCTTGCTTGTAGCTCTCGGGTCAAAATCAGCAATCCTCTCCACAACTATACTAAAAATATACAGGATTCAGATTTTTGTCTATAATAGGAAATAGAGGCGTTATTATTATCATTATTATTATTAGTAGTAGTAGTAGTAGTAGTAGTAGAATTAGAAGTAGTAGTAGTAGAATTATTATTATTATTAGTAGTAGTAGTAGTAGAATTAGAAGTAGTAGTAGAATTATTATTATTATTATTAGTAGTAGTAGTAGCAGTAGTAGTAGTAGTAGTATTAGTAGTAGTAGTAGTAGAATTATTATTAGTAGTAGTAGAATTAGAAGTACTAGTAGAATTATTATTATTATTAGTAGTAGTAGTAGTAGTAGAATTATTATTATTATTATTATTATTATTAGTAATAGTAGTAGTAGTAGTAGTAGTAGTAGAATTATTATTATTATTATTAGTCGTAGTAGTAGAATTAGTATTATTATTATTAGTGGTAGTAGTAGAATTATTATTATTATTATTAGTGGTAGTAGTAGAATTATTATTATTATTATTAGTGGTAGTAGTAGTATTAGTATTATTATTATTAGTGGTAGTAGTAGTATTAGTATTATTATTATTAGTGGTAGTAGTAGTATTAGTATTATTATTATTAGTAGTAGTAGTAGAATTATTATTATTATTATTCGTGGTAGTAGTAGAATTATTATTATTATTATTAGTGGTAGTAGTAGAATTATTATTATTATTATTAGTGGTAGTAGTAGTATTAGTATTATTATTATTAGTGGTAGTAGTAGAATTAGTATTATTATTATTATTAGTGGTAGTAGTAGTATTAGTATTATTATTATTAGTGGTAGTAGTAGTATTAGTATTATTATTATTAGTGGTAGTATTAGTATTATTATTATTAGTGGTAGTAGTAGAATTAGTATTAGTATCTTCAGCACAGCGGAGTTTACACTGATAATGAAGCAACTTAATATTAACACCAGATATGTTTTATCCATCTCTATCTATCTATCTATCTATCTATCTATCTATCTATCTATCTATCTATCTGTCTGTCTATCTCTTTCTCACCCTGTCTCTCTGCTTCTGTCTCTCCCTCTCTCTGTGTCTCTCTGATCAGACTGACATGCAGCATTAATGATATAAATGAATTAAGAGACAGTAATTGTAGTGATGTGTGTTGATTCTTCACACTGATTAGAATGAGGAGAGACTCAGCTTAAGGTTAAGAGTGAGTCTGTTTTCTGTCTGTCAGTCTCTCTTTCTCTCAGTCTGTCTCTCTGTCTGTCTCTCACTGTCAGTCTGTCTCTCTGTCTGTCTCTCACTGTCAGTCTGTCTCTCTTTCTCTCTGTCTGTCTCTTTGTCAGTCTGTCTCTCACTCTGTCTGTCTGTCTCTTTGTCAGTCTGTCTCTCAAAGTCAAAGTCAAAAGGTTGCTTTAATGGCATGACAAATATTAACATTTGTATTGCTAAAGCTCGGGCAAAGACAAATTAGACAATAATTACAGAAACAGATGTAGATTCATTCAACAATACAATCAAACACACACACACCAGTAATGAGGCTCAGAGGAGAAAAAATAAATAAAAAGACAGAAAAATACCCATAAACACACACACACACACACACACACACACACACACACACACACACACACACACACACACACACACAAATATATATATTTATGTGTTTGTGTGTCTCTCTGTCTGTGTCTCTCACTCTGTCAGTCTGTGTCTCTGTCTGTCTGTCTCTCTCTGTCTGTCTCTCACTTTCTCAGTCTCTCACACTGTCAGTCTGTCTCTCTCTGTCTGTCTCTCACTCTACCAGTCTGTGTCTCTCTCTGTCTGTCTGTCTGTCTGTCTCTCTCTGTCTGTCTCTCACTTTCTCAGTCTCTCACACTGTCAGTCTGTCTCTCTCTGTCTGTCTCTCACTCTACCAGTCTGTGTCTCTCTCTGTCTGTCTGTCTGTCTCTGTCTGTCTGTCTCTCTCTGACTACCTGTCTCTCTCTGTCTCTCTCTCTCCGACTGTCTCTGTCTGTCTCTCACTTTCTCAGTCTTTCACAATGTCAGTCTGTCTCTCTCTGTCTGTCTGTCTGTCTCTATCTGTCTGGCTCTCTCTGACTGCCTGTCTCTCTCTGTCTGCCTGTCTCAGTCTGTCTGTCTGTCTCTCTCTGACTGTCTCTCTCTGTCTGTCTCTCACTCTGTCAGTCTGTGTCACTCTCTGTCACACTGTCTTTCCCTCTGTCTGCCTGTCTCTCTCTCTGTCACTCTGTCTCTCTTTCTCTCTGTCTGTCTTTCCTTCTGTCTGTCTCGCTCTCTGACTATCTCTCTCTGTCTGTCTCTCACTCTGTCTCTATCTCTCTCTGTCTGTCTCTTTCTCTCAGTCCGTCTCTTTTTCTCTCCCTCTGTTATTCGATCTCTGAGTTTCTCCTTTTCTCTCCAACTTGTTCTTTCTCTCCTCTCCTCTTTGTTTTTTCCCCTCTCTGTCCCTTACCCCTTTCTTCTGACTTCCCTGATTCTCTCGCTCCCTCCTATCTCTCACTCTTTTCTCTCTCTCTCTCTCAATGTTGTCTTTATTTGATTTCCTTTGTCTCACTTCCTGTCTACCTCCTTTTTTCATCTCCCTCTTGTTCTCCCTTTCCTTCCCTCTTTCTCCAGTCCTACATGACCCTCTTGTCCTCTCTATCCTCCTCCTTCTCTCCCTTCTCTCTCTGCCTCTCTCTCACTCTTTTTTCTCTTTTTCTCTTTCTTTCCTCTCGTTCTTGTCTTTCTCTGTTTGTCTTCTACTCTGTCTCTCTCTGTCCCTGTCTTCCTCATTCCCTCATTTCACTTCCCATCCCTGTGTCTCCCTCCATCTCTTTCTCTTCCCTCTTCCTCACCCTTTACCTCCCTGTTTTCTCTCTACCCTCTCTCTCTGTGCACATTCTCTCTCAACCCCTTTCTCGCAATTTCTTTCTCTCGCGCTTTCATTTTCACTTGGAGTGTTTACCTCTTGTCCTGCTCTCTCTCTCTCTCTCTCTCTCTCTCTCTCTGTCTCTCTCTGCTTTTTTTCATCTTGTACCTTTGTCCTTTGAGAAGTCAAGCACACTTTGTCCCTGTCCAGATGGGACACAGATAAAATGAATGCTTTGAGCCTCACTCAGCCTTCACACATACACACACACACACATACACAGAGAGAGAGAGAGAGAGAGACAGACACAGGGTAAATTAAAGGTCATGGGGTCATTTAGGGTCATCAACAGAGCTCTTTAAAAGATGCTTTATCATCATCACTTGAGTACCCTGTAGGATGGATCATGTTAGATATGTGGGAGAACAGATATCTACAAGACAGTAATAAAGCTGTTATAACAGCAACAACACAGCAACATTTATGATTGAATAAATCATCTGGGACATTCGTACACACTCCACATTTCTGCATTTTTATTGTTTCTGCTGTCTCTTTCTTTCTTCTCTTCTTTTCTATACCTGTTTTGTTTCTTCTCTCCACCTGCAGTTCATACCGTTTGGATAAATCGAGCAGTGACATGGTGAAGTACCTCACCAATTTCGCTGCAGATTTAAGGTGAATACAAGCACACACACACACACACACACACACACACACACACACACACACACACACACACACACGCGCTTAAACATCATTTTTACTTTGTGATTAGGCCAAGAATCAAATTTGCACAATTTCCCCACTTACTACATTTAATGTTACTTATAAATGAATAATGACCAGATCAGGATTGTGCAGACTTCATGTCTAAATCCTGAACTACATTCAGGTTAAAGCTAATGCACATTGCGCTTTCTTTATCACATTATTCTTTATCAATTTTAAAATATCAGTAGCTAGTTAACATTGTATGGTGTCATGCTTCCCATGTTCCCAGGGCTCTATGGTTGAGACTGAAGTGACCTCAATTCTACATTCCCTCACCATTAAAGAACACTAACATCCAGACTTGTGTTATCTTTAAGATTCCTCTTTATATTCGAAGCACAGGGGCAGGTGTATACAAGGCTAATTCACAAACTCAACAATATACGATGATTTTGGTGTGTACTTTGCACAATGCTGCTTAGAGGACAAGAGTTTCCATCCCCATTCCAATCTGGACGTCTTAAAACCCATCAATAAAGCTGATGTATCAAAACTTTATCATTGAGCATATGTACCTTACCAAGAACCCATTAATGAACTTGGCCTACCAATATCCCCTAAATAAACTTGGCCCCCTAAATAAACCAACAGCCTGTTAATGAACCTGATCTACTAAAATCCCATAAAGGAACCTGGCCTACCAAGAAACTATCAGTCAAACTGACCTACCAAATAATGATTAATGAACCTGGTCTCCAGTGTACCATTTAGCCTGTATTAAAGGAGAAGTTGCCAATTATTGAACACGAACTAGCAAGAACCAATCAGTCAGCCCAGACTACCAAAAAACTGGCATGAAAGACTATGAAACTGACTATGAAAAACTGGCATTGAACCTGGACTATTTAGAACCAGTCAATTAACCTGTACTATCAAGAACCAGACAATGAACCCAGACAACCAAAAACCAGACAATGAACCTGGACTATCAAAAACCAGACAACGAACCTGGACTGCCAAGAACATGTCAATGAACCTGGACTACCAAGAACATGTCAATGAACCTGGACTACCAAGAATCTGTCAATGAATCTGGACTACCAAGAATCTGTCAATGAATCTGGACTACCAAGAATCTGTCAATGAATCTGGACTACCAAGAATCTGTCAATGAACCTGGACTACCAAGAATCTGTCAATGAATCTGGACTACCAAGAATCTGTCAATGAACCTGGACTACCAAGAATCTGTCAATGAATCTGGACTACCAAGAATCTGTCAATGAATCTGGACTGCCAAGAACCTGTCAATGAATCTGGACTACCAAGAACCTGTCGATGAATCTGGACTACCAAGAACCTGTCAATGAATCTGGACTACCAAGAACCTGTCAATGAATCTGGACTACCAAGAACCTGTCAGTGAATGTGGACATCCAAGAACCAGTCAATGAACCTGGACTACTAAGAACCTGTCAATCAATCTGGACTATCACGCACCAGTCAATGAACCTGGACTACCAAGAACCAGTCAATGAACCTGGACTATCGAGCACCTGTCAATGAATCTGGACTATCAAGCACCTGTCAATGAATCTGGACTACCCAGAATCTTTCAGTGAACCTGGACTACCAAACATGGTCAGTGAACATGGACAACTAAAAACCAGTCAATTAACCAGTCAACCTGGCCTACCAAAAGAAAAATAGTCGAAGAATGTAGACTACCAAGAAGAAACTAATCGATAATGGGCAACCATGTGTGAAGCAGAACAAACTAATCCAAGATGGCAATTCCTCCAACAGTAGCAGCCTGCATTCTACAAAAAAGATTCTGGAAAAAAAAATTTATGTATTACATCTTTGAATATAAAAATCATCCTGATTGGGTGGGATAAAGAAGGTCCCTGTTGTGGACAGTTTTGCTGTGTGAGTACGTATCCCTTTTAGCCCTTTTGGCATCCAAAAGCTCTAAACTGTCTCAGTGTGATTGGCTCACTAACGAGCCACTGATTTGCATTTTCCTTCATTTCCCACTATTGATCAGATGGTTCAGGACAATGACCAATCGAAGCAGCCATTTGCAGGTGTTAAACACATCAGTGATTTGGCAGGCTCTGTGGAGTGAGACAGAGCTTGTTCTCATCGAAATGTCAGTGTCCTGGTGTGACTTCTTCTCCGCGTCACACCGATGCAGGACAATGCGACGTGTTTTGTCGTTTAGCTTCAGGTCCAGATTGTTTTACAGTCTATCCGTCTATAGAGTCTTAAAGTTCATGATAAACTGTCTTTGCTTCTTAATTTATCAAAAACTAATGCATATGTTCTACACACTCGATACTTATTTCTCAAGAATTGTTGCGACAAATCCATTTTTAACTTTATCCTCATGTGAATGAAATGGAATTCTGGTGGAATATCCTGATTGCTTTGCATACTGCTTACAAATGTGTCTTGAGAAATATAATTTGACAAATAATGTATATAAGGTGTCTTTCTAAACAGTGTTGGAGCTTTACTGTCATTCTTGTAATTAAAAAAAAAAAAAAAAAAACACCCACTCCCACCCACAATCTCTCTCTCTTTTTCTCTGTCTCTGTTCAGTCAGAGCTACCATCTGCAGGCGTCAAGGGACATCCACCCCAGCATCACGCTGGACCCATCACCCAATTACAACTCACCCAAATTTCGCTCAAGGAACCAGAGCTACATGAGGGCAGTTAGCACGCTGAGCCAAGCCAGCTGTGTCAGCCAAGTGAGCCAGGTGAGTGTGCATTTCTACAGCCACCTATAAATGAATCCTGAAGGTCATTCTACTCAGATTGGAAGAAGGGTCCACCGGAATTTGAGAAACGTTCTTACCATATTACCGATGCACGCCATAGATTTCAACATGGAGACATATTTCAATAACCCTAACGCATTTATACATGTAGTACATGGATTTTATTATTTTTTTTAGAGAGAGGTAAGACTAAGGTTATAGGTTAAGATGATTGTGACCTAGGAATATACCTAAGAATATTCTGCTCATATCGGTCTCAGTAATTAAGTATACAAACGTTCTTTCACTACAGTCAGTATTTAAACAAATTAAGCCATAGAGCCCTCCAGAATTCTCATAAAAATCTGTTATAGTTGATTGTGTGTATTTAAATCTCACCGTTAGTCCTGCCTGCTGGTTTTATCCTCAGGTAGAAACATGTATCATAGTGCCGAAGCACTAGCTAATATGCTTTATTGTGTGTCGGAGTGTTTTACGGGCTTTAAACAGCAAGGAAAAGACTCAATAAAGGTCTGACTTAAAGATAACTTCACTGCTGCATCGCCGGGTTCTTACGGTTGTGTTAATCATCTGATTTATCTGTCTTTAAAATCTAAAGCCCTCCCTCCAAATGGATCATATCGATTGCGGTCTATACGTCTTTAAGATAAGGGTTTTCTCCCTGTGTACAGTTCTGCACTCGTCACATCCGCAGGTTGTTAAAGGACAATCCATTCTGTGCTAGAACACGATGGAAATCGGAGATCTTGGAGATTGGCAAATCTTTTAGGACTTTCTGGAGATGCTTATCAGAGCGTGGTTTCCGATTAGCTCAGCGGGTAACGGTCATGAATGGAAGAGGAATGTTGTAATTAATTTGATTGAAAACTGGCAGACTTTACAGATTTGTATCTAGTTGTCAAATTCAGCATTGATGTGAATGAAGGGGAAGTAAATTACATGGAGTGGCATCTTCTTTGTCATGAGTGTGTATCTCTCCAGCCAAGACAATACAGTGTGCAGCTTTATAGCATGGTGTTCAGTGATGGACTGGCATTCCATCCAGGGTGTGTTTTTTCCTCACGTCGAGTGTTCCCGGGATAAGTTCCACTGAAAGTTCCTGACCAGGATCAAGTTCTTATTGGAGACGTATGGAGGGATGGACTTCCATTAGTGTTAGCTGCATTAGCCTCGTAGCTCCAGAGGAGCACCAAACATGCCTCGGCTAACTCTACATTTAGTAGAATGGGAACCTTATGTATGTTTAGTTTCTCGAATAACTATTAAGGTATTATTTCTGAAGAAAAATGTCTTTTCTAAAGTGTCAAAAACAGGAGAAAATTATCTAGGAAGTGGAACATATTACACAGATAAGTTAAATTGTATAAATCATTTAAAAAGGATCAAACTAGGACGTGCTCTGTAAGAACTAAAGCGGTGTTTTTTTTATATCTCAGTTGAAAACTGTTGAGAAGAGAGAGAATGTGTGAAGGGAAGGTAAATGGTAAACCCTTGCTTTCTGAAAAAGAGAAGGTGATAAACGTGGGAAAGGTTTGGAGAGTAGTTGGATTACTTGGAGAAAAAAAAAACCTGCATTCTGGTCTTTTCAGGTGAGCGAGGCTGAGATGAACGGCCAGTTCGAGTCGGTGTGCGAGTCGGTGTTCAGCGAGGTGGAATCGCAGGCCATGGAGGCGCTGGATTTGCCCGGCTGCTTCCGCACACGCAGCCACAGCTACCTGCGTGCCATCCAGGCCGGCTACTCGCAGGATGACGAGTGTGTGCCTTCCATGAGCTCGTCCACCGTCACCTCCACCATCAGGTCCACGGCTGGTGAGTCGCCTGGCAGACTCGTCAGATTCATTACGAAAAGCCTTGAAGCCTCCTGACTGACAGGGAAATACAAACTCCAACTCAAACTATATGAGCAATATGATATTTATACCACAGCGCCGTTGAGCTCTCGATTCTGATTGGTCAAACGGTGTAGATTAATTTAGTGCGGCCGAATTCTGATACGTTTTCATTTCTAATAAACGAGTAAAAACTCGCTCCTGTAGGGACTTGAATGGCAGACCCCACGATGTCAGGCACGTCTAATAATAAAATTATCGAACAAATAAAAATGTCTAATTATCGATATAGACGTTTATTTAACATTTACTTAACATGTCGAGCTGTGTTTTTTTCTCTTATTATATTAAAAAAAGAGAAGAAAAAAAAACGATAGGCGGGTGAGGGAACGATTATAACGTGACGTATACTAGGATGATTTACTAGGAGCCATCTCATTTCACGGACATTCTGCAACTACAAATGAACTACAAATGAATAATAAAGTGTGTCGTTCATTAATGGATACAAATAATAAGAATCGTTGGCAAAACTGCTGTGGTATAAGAGGAATAAAACACTTCAGGATGTGCTGATACAGGAAAACAATCAACTTCCGGGTAGTGACCATATCTCCGCTTCAACACACCACCAATTCACTGATTATTTTTCCATAATAGCACAACACAGAGTGTTTTATTGCTTGCATAATAGGTACATATCCATGTCCTGAACCCTATCCTTAAGCTCAGGGCTGAACCTGTGGTGGTCCAGCCAGTTATTTCATTCATTATTTTGATTTATATGGCCTAGAATGCCATATTAGGCCGAATGTGTGAAAAAATCATGATGTACATCTGCTTCACTGTGCATTCATAGCAAATATGAGAACTAGTCTAGCGCATCAGACGTAGTAGCTATCACAAAAATACACTTTAATCAAGGGTGGACAAATCAGTATTCTGAGCACCCAGGACAAGCAGATTTAATGTCCGGGCTATTCGTTTGTTTTGTAGTTGCCTGGTGGACAAGTATGTTTAACAACAAGTAAAAAAAAAAAAAACCCTACTCCTTATTGACGTTCTCAAAAAAAAGTGTATTTGTTATGTAAGTTTAAAGACAAACACGTTTCACGATGCTTTAACTCTCGCGAGTGCTTCCGAATCTCACCACCTGCCGCACTACACACATCGGTCGAGGCGATCTGGCTGACGGTAGAACGGTTTCGTCTAAGCGGCTCGATTAGCATGTGCTCCTGTTTACTACGCGCAGTCACTTTGCGGTTAAAGACGTCGACAAAAAAGAAACATCCTAGACCTTGAGGAGAAAACAATGCAGCTCATAGCCAGAATGCTGGCCAAAGACTTCCTGACTTCTTGTCTTGGTCGCAACATTCTTCTAGACATTTTCTAGTACAGGATAGTGATTTCCTTTAGTCAAAATGAATGCATTTAATTGGCTAGCTAGCTCAGCATACATTGTAAGATTATCTTAGCTATGACTTTTTAGCTTAGTCAGTTTCAAGGCAACCAAAACACGGGACTGGGAGCTCTCACTTTCTAATGGATTTATGATTTGTCCACCCCTGTTTAGCGCACATTCTTCACTGTTAGAGCTCATGTTTGGATTTCTTATAGTGGATAAGACCCAAGTGTGCTTATTTGTATCCTCTTGGTATTGGTATCTTATCTATGTAGTGGCGCATGCATGTATTATGTACTGTTTTTTTGCATGGCATGCATGCATGTAAACTGCTTATGAGCAAAGTGACTGTTCTGTTTGCCAAACAAACCAAACCAGACCAAAAAACAAACAAACAAACAAACAAAAAAACCAAACAGGTAAGTTCTGGTGTGCCTTAGAGAGTTAGGCAATGAACCCTATTGAATTCAGACTCTCAGGGGGGAATAAATAAAGCAGAAAAGGCTGAAAAGTGAACCATCCAATTACAATATCCTTTCCCAATCAGTGTCCTTGCATTATTCCACTGTGTACATTCTTCTAAAGATATAGAAATAAAAATTTGGATCTCCACCTTGCCCTATTTTCTGGCTAGCTCATGGAGCAGGCAGGGAGGGGTTGAGAAGTGATGAGCTGGAATATGATACGATCTCGAAATGCTGCCCGGTTCAATGCTTCTCACTCAGTGGGCTTCGTATTCTCTCATTCTCCCAGATTCTGTAGTTTGTTTCCATTCCCTTTATCTACTTTTCTTTCTCACTATTTTTATTTTAATTTTTTTCCTGTGATGTGCAGCTGTTTTCAAAACCATTTCAGTGTTGAGTTCTCTCTCCCACAGGGCCTGTGGCTGGTACAGCTTTTGAATGTCTTTTCAGAGATTGTTAACAATGAACGGCGTAACAAGTTGCAAATGATCTTGGGGGAAAATACGAGCTTCGTTACGAGACACTCAGATACAGGCTGCTTCCCATTTTTTCGGCCGTTCAGGAAACAGGGCTAGGGACAGCTGGAGAGACTTTCAGTATGTTTACACTGCCTTCTCACTGAAATATATTTGCAATTTTCTTGGTAACTGAACTATATTGGCTCTCCCACACAAAACGTGACTTTGTGTGTCAAGAGAACCCTCCATGGTTCCACTTGGTTATTCCTGGTCAGATTTTTTTTTTTTTTTTTTTTTTTTAAAGGGTCTGTGTGGGCCTTTCATATTCAATAGGGTTCATACCTGCTCTGCTGAGACACACAGAGAGATTAGGTTGAAAGCTTTGCTCGCATTTGTCTCTTTTCAATGCACAAAACATAGAGCTTCTGCTAGTTGGAGGGATGAGGGATTTGATTATGCTCACAGAGATGCAGTTGGTATTGTTCTCTAAAGGGTTTCCCGTGGGGTAGAACTCTCTGTTTTGTGCTTTGAGACCTGGGAAAAGTACATGCAAATAAATGTTTGAGTGAGAAGGCAGAGTAACAGCATGAAACAAACCCACAATAATGTGAGTCAAAATAAACCCATTGCCTGTAATAACTCAACATTAGCATCTGCCATCACCCGGAGCTGAAGCAATAGCAACCATAATGCCATTTTGTTGCACACCAAACAAAATAGACTCAATTTGCATTATTTTACAGTTCCTAGAATTAACTAAGGTATCCAATGTCCTATTCATTGTTCCAAAGGTGGATGTATTGGATCATTATAATTATATAATTTTGTACAATTTGGATATAAACGAACTGTGGCAAGAAACCTTTGTTTTCATACAAAGGTAGCACAGGGTAATAGCTAATCTCGTGTAATTTGGCTCACATGTGTTTGTTTCAGGCTTTGTAGTAAAGCGTATAGTGAGCATCACAGTGTCTCTAGCTGTCCCGACCTGTAGGAACGTTATATACTTTCCCGCTTGTTTATGTTTGTCTTCCAGAGGGAAATGAAGTGCTCGAGGGCACTGATTTTCTTAATGAGGACAATTTTTTCAACAAGGAGGCAGACATGACTTCCATGGCCCAGAGGGATCTGAGCCATCCCAGGAGAGAAAGCGAATCACGAAGCCTGTACAGTAATCGTTCTTCTACCACAGTTCCCTCACTGTCCCCACACAAGACCAGCATCCCTGTTAGGCCACGACCCGTTCCATCAAGTGTACAGGAGACAGCTGACCTGGCACTCGCAATCAGCCAACAGTGGCGGGAGGATGTGTCAGCCATGCGACAAGAGCTGGCCGAGCTCAGACGAGATCTGTGCACAGAGCTTCGAGCCTTTAACAGCAACTTTTCCACTTTTGCACAACGCTACAACACCTGGTCTCCAAACTGGGCAAAGGGAAGCCACCGTGGTTCTGGTCACGCCTCTGTCAGTACCCAGGCTGGGAGCAAGACTTTGGTGCGACAGAACACAGCAGATGCAGCAGTGAACTGCCCTTCACCCATTGATCCAAATGTTTTATCCATGCACCCCCCAGAACCAGAGCCTTTGGATAAAAATGTCCTGCATGTCTCAACTTCCACACCTTTATTCCAAACAGACCCAAATTCACAGTTGGTAGAGCTTGATGATCCAACCTATGCCAACTTGACTCCTCCAGAACCTGTGGACCTGTCATTGCTAAGCTGGCCTGAACTGGATCCCGATCCTATGACCCCTCCTGATCCTCCAGAACCAGAACTACCTTTAGACCTTAGGTATTTTTCAAAAGTTTCAACTTCTAAAAGGGTGGACTCGATTGTACTAGATTTTACAAACCTAGAAACTGTCAACCTGGCAAACTTGTACTGGCCAAAATTGGATCCAGACAATATTAGTCCACCAGATTCATCATCACCTCAAGAGTCTCTTGATCCTTTAGAAGAAGCGGAACCATGTCCACCATCTTCAGGTCTTCATGTAGCAACTGAGCAGCAGCAGCATCCAACTCGAGGTTCTGTAAGCCCGATTGTGCTGCTAGAGCCAACTGAAGAAATCTCAGATCACAACATAGAAGAATATACAGTTGTGGAACCAGGTGACTGTCTTGTGTTGAGTCCATTGACGCCAGAATCAATGGATCTTAACGACTTGAAATGGCCAAGTTTAGAATCCTTGGATCCCGGCTTGCCTAGTCCAGGGTTTGCAGATCTTCCAGACCCTCCAACCCCAGAAACAACTGACTATGATGAACCTGCTGACCATGCAGCTGAAGAACCACCTTTCCCAGAACTACTGGACACCATTTTCTTACAGCCAGCAACTCCAGAACCAGTAGATTTAGATGTGTCAAACCCTCTGAGTCCAGAACCGATGTCTCCAGCACTTCAGAGTTCATCAACCTTTGAGCCAGAGCCTCATCCTGTTGTTTTGTGGTCAAAGAGAGAAACTATGGATGTGAATCAGTCAGACTCCCCAAGTACAGAACCTTTAAGTATAAGAACTTTGAGCTGGTCAGAAATGGATCCTGAAATTATTAGCCCATCAGAACCAACCTACATGGAATCAAGTGTTGCCTACTTGACTCAATTGTCCCCTCTTGAGAGTGCTTCAGTGACACTTCCTGAACCTTTTTCTCAACAACTAGATGACCAGTACCATGAAGAGTCAGATGACCAAGTCACAGAGTACCCACTCAAACCAGATGCCCTTGACTCCGCTACGATTGACCTCCTAGAGTCTGAGGCAATCTTCTCGGCCATCCTGTGTTCGGTGGAACCAGATGATCCTGAATTTGAGACTCTGACTATGGAAGAGGAGCTGGAAATAGTGGATCCAGGTAACAGTTCCACTGCAACTATAGACCCTGCGACTGTGCACCCATTTAACTTGTCCCTTCTAGAACTTCAGGCGGCCTTAGATGTATCTAAGAGAGAAACAACCGATAACGGATCACCAAGAGGAACCATGGCCAGCAGACCATCTCCGTCTTGCAGAGATTTCCTTTGGATTAGATGGCAACGAAGGTTACGGGGACGAATGCCCATGTCTAGGAGTGCCAGTATGGAGATCTACCACAAGAAATACTCCAATAACTCAGAGATGTCTTATATGTCTCTGTCTATTTGAGTAACTTGAAGCCACACATGGTGCATCACAGGATTTCTAAAAAAAAATCAGAGGACGAAGAAAAAGAGTGTGTGGTAATGTTTACAGGTTTGTCTGTTCTTTGTGAGGGCACAAGTGGGTGAATGGAAGACAGAATGAAAAGAGGAGAGACTGAGTTAGCCAAGAAGCCATTAGGGAGGTTTTAGGCTATAAGTGATCCTTTATTCAGAGCTGATGAGCCCCAATGAGAGGTCGTAGCTAAAAGCAGCTTGATGCTCGCACACACATTGCATTAGTGTCCCTGAGGCACTTATTTAACACTGAGCAGCAATGACTCATCCATGAACCAAAGTCTCAATTCCACTAAAAACTGCTTCTCTACATTACTTTACAGTCTGCTTGGTTTGGCCATTCCTTCCGGAAAAATGGATTTTAGTAGATACTGCATTGTCTGTGGACAGGAGGTTCCCGGTGAGAAATTCTCTAGAGTTTCGTTGAGAGCTTCTTTATTAGAGACATTTTTTGGTGTTGAAACATTGACTCATGCTGCAGAAATGGAATGTAAAAAAAAAAAAAAAAAAACCTATCGTCCAAATGGGTTTTAAAAAAGGATGAGAACTGAACATTGACCAAAGACTGCTCAAGGGATCTCTTTGATATATTTTGTGGGGTTTGTTCATCCTTTCCTCTGAATGTGGACTAATGGTGGTTACTTTGAGATTTAACAGAAATCAGACTGATTTAAAAAAAACAACAACAAACAAACGTATGAAATGACGTTCCAGGTAATTCAAATTACAAGTCTTCAAAACCAAAGCCTTGCTGTAAAACAAGCAAGTGGATTTAGTACTGTGAAACTTTTGAAGACACATTGGGTTGAACAGCCGCAGTTTGCACAGTTAGATGTGACATTTTGAATGCATTCTGTACTTTATTGTTCCATACAGACACATACGAGTACACAATCAAACGTATATACTGTACATACATGGGATGAATAATACTGAAAAGGTGATTGAATCCTGCTCCATAGATTACCATTTTTTTATATATAGATATTCCTTGATTTATTGTGAATATACAGTTGAATGTATACTGTGTTTTTTTTTGTTTTTTTTCCTGCAATGACCGAAGTAATATATAACGGTAATCATTAGGTATGCAAAGAGGAAACATTGAATTTTACATCAAAGTAATTCCCACCAATTTGTCTTATTCATGCTGGAATGTAAAATAGGGCCATTGAGGTCAGGTCCAATGGGCGAAGTGTTAAAACGCTGCACCTTTAATAGGATGAAAAGAAGAAAAACACGGTCGATAACCATAAGTAATATGGAAAGTGGGTCGTGTTGCTTGTGGTAGAATTTCACCTACGTGTATTTTTCTGTTCAGATCGAAATCTAGTTAGTAGAGGTGTAACGTTCGATCTAAAAGGCGTAAAAAGATTCAAACAAATCTGGAATCATAAATCGATTATTACTGATTATAAGTATATTGATATTTAAAAAAGACAGACAATTAAGGTGTAAAAGATTCATAATTTTTTTTTTTTTTAAAAAGTGATGTATAAATAATTTACCAGGCTAGCAAGGTGATTTGCCTGTAGCTCTGATACTTAAAATTTTCCTTCTCAGTACCCTTAAATATAACAAAAATGAATTAGTTTTAGTAATATTTTTGGTATATTTAAGTGCATTTGGCTTAAAGAAATTCACCTTAAAAATTTTGAGGTAATTCGTTTCCTCACATTTTTTGAGTTAAATGAACTGTCCGGTTTTACAGTGTAGGTCTTAACAGTAGGTCGACCCCATATTCCGAACGGAGCACGCTAAAACAAATCATATCGTACCGTATTGTAGCAGATTCAGTCGTATCATCAAATATCGTTGCATTGAGAATCTAAACCGTATCGTATTTTGTTGAAGCCTGAGGTTTACACCCCTACTAGTTAGGTAGTTCAATTATTCTGAAATTCCTCAATGGTTCACATGGATGTATTGTTCGGTTTGAGTGTTTGGAGTATTTGTAGGCCAGGAAGGATGCATATTTGCTTTTTGTTAGTTAGCCAGCCACCTAACTAACAATGAAAATATGTGTTTGCAGTGAGAGAGAGAGAGAGCGGAGCAAAAAACCCGGAAAGTTTTTATGTTTTTTTTTTTTTTTTTTTTTTTTTTTACCCCTCCTAAATTAAAAATGATCCCATAAAGATTTGAGGAAAAATATTTGTCAAATATTTATATCTGTCAAAATAAATAGTTCGGTTTAGTAAAATTCCGAAAATGATATAGATTAAAAATGCGGTTCAAATATATTCATGAATGAATTAAATGACCCAAATTACAACAAAGTAAATGATCAATTTAAGGAAAAAAAAAAAAAAAACCACTATTAGTGAATAAACTAAAGGAAATGGATTAGTCATAAATGCGCAGATAGGAAATGGACTCAACGACAGTCCTGATAGCGCCATTCCTCACTTGACACCGCTTAATGTTTCCCCTTTGCTGCGACTCTTGATTTTTCTGGCAAGTAATAAAAAGTGGGTTAAACGCACACAGTTAGACTGAACCCACCGGTGCTGTGAAGTACAGTAAAACACTGTACAGTAGCATTAAAAAAAAGAACAAAAAAGAACAAAAAGAGAAAAATATTATTGCTTGCTCATTGCTCCAGAACACCATAGTGAATATTAACACGTTTCATAAGGCAGGAAGTATCAGACTGAGCTGTACGGGTATTTTATCGCATGGAAATTTAGAAAGTGTATATTTTTAAATAACTGAGAGACTATTTTGTTGTAGTTGCATATCCAGATGTTATACCGTATTTTCCCAGACAATAAGACACTTTGAAATATAAGATGTCAGCCTGACATGTTAGTGGTTGGGTTTGATTCGATTTCATGCAAGTCTCCTAACTTTTCATATGAATTAAGTAGCAGAAATTGTTATGGGTGTTAGCTGAGTAATGTGAATTACATTACGTTACATAAATATGCAGTACCAGATGTACACTTGAGCTCAGCATTTGAGTGTTACTCAAGGGCCCAAGAGCACACAGTTCCTGGATATAAAGTCTCAACTTTCCGATCAGTAACGCGGAGCCTTCTCACTAAACCACCAATCACCATTTAGCGCCTAACGGTAACTGAGCTGATCTGCAAAGAAAAGAAGAAGGCCGTCCGTCCCACCCAGAGTTAAAGGCCAGTTCTTCTGGACTCCTAGAAGAGCTGGGAGTTGCGCCAGCAGGGTGTAAGATCTATTGTAGCCTCGTTTGAACAAAAATGCCCGCTACGTTCAAGTTTACAAACGACCTAAAAAGTAACAGTTGTACCATGGGACATAGTTTGAACTTAGCCTTTAGTTAGGTGCAACATTCGCCTGGACGCTACCCGATTCCTGGCCACAGATGGTTCGAAGTCGTGATATGCCAATGACAAAGCGAATACTTTAACGCTTGCGCTACTTGGAAACCATTCACCGACGTTTCAGTCTTATAACCGTCCTAGCTTCCCAGCATCCCACACTGGTTTGATATCTACAGTAGTTCCATCCTAAGATACAGCCATACACGAGGCTCAGTATACCACATTCTTTTTTGGTATATTACAGATTTTCTCCTGTTCATTTTCTTCCCAATTTGCTCACCTGCCAATTCCAACCCAGCTCGCCTAGCATACAATATCCACCAGGCGATGGTGAAGGCTAACACATGTTTCCTCAAGCCAAACGGCTGAAGCCAGAAAGCCAGTCTTCTTTTCCCAGCCACGAATGGCTCACGATCTCCTAACGAGAGGGCAAACAAATTTGTTGCACACCTCGGGAGTCCAGAATGTCACAGTGTTGCAGTGAAACTTTCATTATTATCCGGATACGCTTAATATAAACGCTGACATGCTTACTGAAGATGAATAGCGTTTAGCTCATCATTAGTATATCGGTAAGATTATTTCATAGCTGCACATCTCTCAGCCATGAAAAGAACTTGGTTTCGTTTAGTTTTCATGTCAACAACATTATAGGACACCTAGGCTTAGCCAAGGTAAGGTTCGGTAGCCGTGTTAAATTACCACAAATGGAGTGTTTGTAAGTAAGATGTCAGTAAGAACGTAAGTATTCGAATTCATGAGAGCACTGTTGCTAGGTAACTAGGCAAACCTAGGCTGACCGACTCCTTGCTATTATTTTACTTGAAATAATCCAAATGATTTAGCCAGCTAGCATGTAGCCATTAATTCGTTGAAGTGGACAATGTTGAGGTAAAATTGACAGAAATATCATTGTTTTCCTGACATTGTGTGATACAGTTGTGGGGGGAAATAATCTGCAATTAAAATAACAACATAATAGCATCAAGTTTCTCATAAATTTCAGGAAGTTTCACTTTTTGAAAAGTCAGGACTTCTGCAATATTTGTGCGTTCGTATATATCTTTTCAGTGAACACGTGATCCCATCTGAATGTAGCAACACTACCATATCTTCTGGAGTAGCATCCCTACTGTAAAAAACTTCTTTTTTTTTTTAAACAAAAAATAGGAATATATTTCTGGGTTATTGCAAAATTTACAGACACACGCCGTTTCGCAAATCCTGCTAGAGGCCCCAAAAAAAAAGTGTCTTATCGTCTGGAAAGTCAGGTATACGTTGGACTTGCCATTAGACTTTTCTCTGATGCTAATACTCGTGAATGGTGTCTTCTGACTTTATTTATTGATTTATTTTAATACTGTCAATGCTGTCCAATCACTGTGAGCTTCGGAATGATTTCAGCATCAGCACCAGAGTTTTGTCTTAGCAAATGATCTTAACTTTTTTTTCCTTCTTCTTCTTATGTGTGTGTGTGTGTGTGTGTTCACAAAAATCTGCCTCTCTAAATTTCCTTTCTGTAGTCGCATCACTGAGACACAATGGCTAACGGGTCGAGCGCTCCGATTAACTTCATATATTTATTTGTATCCTCATCGCTAGCACTTTTCCATTCATTTGATAGATTCTTAGAGCTCATTCTAAATGTATTCGAAACTATCTGAATGCTACGAATCGAAATGCATAATAAAAAGCACTTCCGTTGTGCTGGAGCGTACTTGTGGCTTTGTGTGATATGGGAATGGCCTATTTTTCCCAGGAATTTATTAAGCTGAGATCTGTACAGCCAGCTGAAGTGGTAAGTGAAGTCTCACGCCGAGCGGTCACATTTTCCGTCCGTTGCATTAATTGATTTGTTACGGCACCCCGTGGAGATTAGAACAGAATTCTCTCGTGACTGTTGGTGTACGTCCAAGAAACTCTGCGACGTCACGTTTTTTTTTTTTCTTCTTCTCCTTCTTTTTGGAATGGAATGCTTATTTTTGAAGTGTAATCTACTCATTATTATTTGATTTTCCAATTAAAACGAATCCCCGGGCTGGTGCGAGTTTGTTTCAGACTTGTTCCTGTTACTTTTCGAAAGCACGGCTGGAAGTCCTCAACTTTTATACTACAAAGAGACTCAATCTTTTGACCTTAAAAAAAAACTCACTTTCATGACTTACTAATAAGGTACAGTGTGATATTTAGCCCCTAGAATAAGATCAAAGGTAAAACGTTAGACTTATTGTTGGAGAGAACATGGCTGCAGCAGTTAATCCCTCAGGGATGAACTTAGCAGAAAAAAGCAGACCTTAGAATCCATCTTGCCCAGGTATAGTGAGAGTCCGTTGCTTTGTTATGACGTTATTGACGGGAGTATAAATTATTTAATTTTTTTTAAAAAACCAAAACAACAAAAAAACACCACCATTGTCTGCTCTGTCAGTTTCTGTCTTCAGGTTCCTTTCTGTGCTTTTCAAATTTAGAACGTTTACAGCTGAGATTGCTTTCCTGGTGAGTTCAGATCAACCTTCAGTTCCCCAAAGACCAGGATGTTGATTAACGGCCAAGTATTAATTCAGTATCTGAGACTTAAATCATTATTTCTGTGGGTAAAAGTTACACGTGCTTACGAACCCGCTTAAGTTGATCTTCTGTTTCGGACTATACGGGTGTTCGTGCCTCTGAGACGGGGATTTTCAACAGCACCTAGATCATCAAAGACAAGCATTTGCCTTTAAACCTGAAAAATAACCAGCGCTAGAAAATTCCAATCGAAGAAGGAAATAGACTTCTTTGCTGTCGAACGTAATACGATGTATCCTAAAAGCCAGGCTAATACAAAACTGGTTAGCACTGAAATAAACCTAATAGGACGCTTGTATATTGCTAATATATTGCTGCATGAATAGTCCTAGTTGTAAAGATTCACACGAATCACTGCAAATGTGCTTTGATTCAACAAAATGGCTTTCGGTCTCATTTTTCAGCAGAATATAAAATAGCACTTGATCCAGCTCATAATATTTATTTCGTATTTAAAGTTAAACGAGCCACAAGACTGAGGTCGTGAAAGTGTCATGTGTGCAAGTAATTGTTACAAAAGGCTGTTTATTTTACAACAAAGTCTTTCTTTTTTTCATGTCCATGGTTATTATGATACGTACACGTACTGTATATGGGTATGACGTAAAGTGTTTAATGATAGTAATTAGAGCCAGTATTGGTTGGATGGTCACTTTTCAGCAGTTTCATGTTTTGATTTGTTTCCATTCGTGAATGGGTCTGAAAATGTTTGGATGCTGGCATTGCTCGGTAGAATCTGAAATACTGTATAAGCATGGGGTGTGTCCTTTGCTCGCAGGAATCCAGTTCCGCCTTCCATCGTCGGGCAGTGTGGACAGACCCTGTCAGCAACCGCCAGGTAAAACCACGCCCACTTTATAATTCTCATAGCTGAGCTCGAAAATATTAGGTTTAACCAGTATCGTTTCAACCGTGGTACGTACACACGGCATGTTATTTCATCCACAGACGTCAAACTTGATTTTATTTTAGGCTAGAACATGGGAATACGAGAGACGAGATGTGAGTTTAGCGATGTTATGAAGGTTGAAGCACAACGTTGTAGCTACAGAGCAAACCTGTGCTGATACCAAAGCTATGAACTAGTCATCCATGGCTACCAAAAAAAAACCCCAAAAAAACAAAACTGTGTCATCTCTCGCTCCTGTAGGGACAAAAGTATTTTTCTTGCGCAGTTAACGAGGGTCCTACACTCCGATTGTGACTCACTTTGCTTACTATTTAAAGTACACTGCAATTACGTTCCTGTGCTTTACACCTATACAGCCGCAGTACATCAGATTTCCCAAGAGCTTATAATGCTGACTGCTGAAACATTCGGGGGGTTTTTTTTCTCTCCCTCAGAACATTTACACACAGCATTTTTAAGCACCGTTTTTTTAAAAAAAAAACAAAAAAAAAAACAAAGTCTTCAGTTTGAGGTTGTCTCATTTCGCAACTATGCAGGACAACTTCATTATTTCAGAGAAGGACGAACACTTCAAGCAATTTACTCAGTGTCACCTCTGTCACATTGAGAAAAGCTAGCCGCATCACCGAGCCGTCTCAGAAGTAATTTGTGATTAATGCTGTTACTAGCGCCGCCCTCTATAAACCGAGCTCATTATGATAAAAACAGCGTTGCTTCCATTTTAATGACTATTCCAGAGACAGGGACCTGATGGGTTAGCGTTATTAACTTGTGGAGGGGAGATCTGACAACACCACCACCAAACCCCCCACAGAAGCGACAATTTATCGATTCCTTCGAGCGCTAGAGCTTACAGCACTGTGAGATTAGAAAACAGCACTAGAATGCGAAATATCTCTCTGTTTTCTTCTTCCTCCTCCTCCTCCTCCTCGTCCTCCTCCTCTGCATTCAGAACTCTGAGTTCAGGATCATTTTACCAGTGGTATACACACACACATTCTGTCTTAAAGTTCCCCCATCCGTTCAGAAAAGACCTGCCTGGCTAGTGTTAGTTAGCATAAGAGATTTTAAACATTTATGAATATGACTAAGAAATCCTGTCAGGCTAGCTTATCTTAGCCAACTATCTAGTGTTGTAGCAGTACAAAGGTACAGTGTGTATATAAACATTTAGAAATACCAAGGATCTTCCTCAATCCTGTCAAGTTAGCGTAGCTTAGCCAGTTAGGTAGTGTTAGCACTAAACTAAATTTCTAAATAACAAAGATCTCGGAAATCCTGAAAGATTAGCTCACGTTAGCTAGATGGCTAGTGTTAGGATTGTGAACATTCATGGCTATGATTCAAATTCTTTCGGAAATCCTGTCAGGTTAGCTCATGTTAGCTAGATGGCTAATGTTATCAGTGAGGCATGTAAACGTTTATGAATAATTATAAAAATCCTTTCTGAAACCCCTTCAAGTTAGTTTGTCTTAGCCAGCTAGGTAGGTTTAACGGTAGAAGAATTATAACTACTTATAAATAACAAAGATCGTCTTGGAAATCTTGTCAGATTACTAACCATCTAGGTAGTGTTAGCAGTTTAAAAAACAATATATATATATATATATATACATATATATATATATATATATATATATATATATATATATATATATATATATATATATATATATATATATATAAACATTTATAAACTGCAAAGATCTTTTCAGAAATCCTGTCAGATTAGCTCATGTTGCTAGGATTGTAAATTGTGAATTATACTTGTAAATTTTATTAAAAGCCTTTTAGATCTTAGCAAGTTAGCTAGTGCTATCAATGATCATTGTGAACATTTATGAATATGATTAAAAATCCTCAAAAATTCTGTCAGGTTAGCGAAGCAAAGGTAGCTACTCTAAGCTACATAGTTACCCTAGCTACCCAGCTAGGTATCATTAGCAGTAATAAATAAGTAAATAAATAAATAATGGCCATTTATAAATAACAAAGATCTTCTCAAAAATCTTGTCAGGATAGTTTAGGTTAGCTTGGCTATTGTTATATTGTTATCTCAATTTACCCAGGTGGCTAGCATTAGCACCGAAGGTAATGTTAGCTAGTTGGATAACCGGGATTAGCATAAAGATTATGAGCATGAACAAATATAAGTGGAAAAATCCTTTCAGAATTTCTTTCATGTTAAAAAGCTTTTTAGCGATGGGCAACGTTTTTGTAAGTACCAAGTTGGGGGGCCTTTAAGATACTTAGCATTGAGCCTATTGAGCCTATATATTGTCTTTTCTGTCTAGTGTAGCTAGCTAGATTAGCCACCTGATTAGCAGTGTAAGGCATAAAACTTGAAACAACCTCTTAGAAATCCTGACACGTTAGCTCAGGTTAGCCAGCAGGCTAGCAGTGAAGACATATGACCTATATGAAAATCACCTCAGAAATCATCTCGTTTTTTTGAAATCCTGTCAGGTTAGCTCATGTTAGCTAGCGGGCTAGTGTTGTCAGTGAGTACTGTAAAAATGTATAAATATGAATGATAATCCTTTTAGAAATCCTGTCAGGTTAGCTCATGTTAGCTAGCGGGCTAGTGTTGTCAGTGAGTACTGTAAAAATGTATAAATATGAATGATAATCCTTTTAGAAATCCTGTCAGGTTAGCTCACGTTAGCTAGCGGGCTAGTGTTGTCAGTGAGTACTGTAAAAATGTATAAATATGAATGATAATCCTTTTAGAAATCCTGTCAGGTTAGCTCATGTTAGCTAGTGGGCTCGAATTAGCTATGAACATTTATGATAATAACTTAAAACTCCTCTCAGTAATGAAATCACGATGTTCGCTTGATGGTTAGTGTATATTACGAACATTTATTTTTTTTAAAAAAAATTTTAAATTAAAAATCCATTCAGATTCATGAACATCAGTCTCACTCACACACACACACACACACACTTCCATCACCTTTCGCTCTTCCCGCTGGCTCACTCTTTACCCTGACGCAGCTCTATTTTTATCTCTTGGGTCATGCCATCCATCTTGGTAGGCTATTTTGTCTGTGTCCCTAGTATTTTGTCTGTCCGGTCCCCCATCACTCACAGCGGCTCCATCCACGCTCAACGCCATGCCAACGCTGCCACTACCTGCCTTTATTACATGAGTTACGGTGCCATAAAAAGCAGCACCGCGTGTTTTAGGGCTGTCGGCACTGAGGTCACGGCAGAACTCACGCTTTATCAGGATGATTTTTCTGTCTGCCTCTCCTGTGCTTTTGCTCACTTGTTTTTTTTTTCTTCTCTCTCTCCCTCTCTCTCTCTCTCTCTCTTCATGGTCCTGAACATAGACAGATGTTTTTGTATTTATCTATATAAGACCTTTAATTTGATTAGTACAAGAGTGAGGCATGTTGCATTTATTTATTTTGCGGATATTTTTATCCAAGCGCCGAGCTGAGCTGTCGAGTGCCTGACAGTGGCTCTCGTGGGATTTGTTATGAGTGAAAGAACAATGCATATCATAGTAGTGTTATGCACATGTGTACAAATATACATTATGTACAGTATAGTATATTGACACAGAGGCGCTCGTTGTGTAGGAAAGATAATCCATTCTTAAAAGGTACAATAGTCGGTATTTTTCATTTCTTACTAGTACTTAGAATGTGAAAAATTATGTAGAAACGATAAAAAATAATAATAATAGTTTAAGCCACTGTCTACGAACAAGTCTATTACGTAGCTGTAAAACAAATCCACTTTGGATCCACGAACCTTCCTGGTCCGGAATACGCGTTCATATTTTGATATGATATCCAAATTTGACCTAATGCGCCTTTACGGTTCTCTCGCTTCTGAAATACGTCGACGGAACCGGACGTTTCCCATGAAAAGCCGCGGTTGTAAAATCCCTTTCAATCCGATGTTTAAATTTTAACTCCTGAACCGATTTAATATTCAGACGCATTTAAATATTAAGGAGAATATAATATTAGACTGCCACACCACAGAGTTAACATTAGCATTAATAAAGGGGTGGATGATTCCATCATTTTACCATAAAAATGAATGTTTCAGATTTTTTAAAAAATGTATTGTAAAGTTTAATATCACTGATATTTAGTATTTCAACAGATACTAGATGATAATAGATTTAATTGAACTGAAGAGTTGAATAGTATTTCACCTGCTCAGGATTCAGCCATGGGGGAGAAAAGCGACTTCATTAAGAGACTGAATTACTACTTACTTTTTGTTCACTGTCATATTTATACAGGAAATTGATATTATTTCATTAATCAGAGAATTTCACGTAAATCAGAGTTCGTTTGGGTGAAAAGTCTTGAATAAATCAATTCATTCATGAATTATTATGAATTATGAAGTATTTAAACAGTGGCCTAATGGAAATACATTAACCCTTGCATTATATATATATATATATATATATATATATATATATATATATATATATATATATATATATATATATATGTAATGATGGATGAAAATACTTGTATATACAGTAGGAGTGTACTGTATATCATTGAGTTTATATAATATATAAAGAGTAATAAGCAGGATGTACCGTAAGCACGTAAGTGTTCCTCTTAAACCGCAGCAAATCTGCCAGCGAGTATAATTTTGTATTATTTAAAGAACAACACACAGAAATTTTAATCCATGTATAGTTACATTTAATATTGTGGACCGTCCACGAGACGAGTTAGTTCCTGTTATCACTCACGTCATAGTATGGGATGTTTTCTTTTTCTTTTTTCGTTTTTTTTTTTCTTTTTGTTTTTCAGATGCATTCTAGATAGTCAGCTACTTCACGTTTTTAAAGTAAAACACAAAGTAGCTACAGAGATCATCCTAGTTTCCTAAGTAAGTAAGTAAGTCAATTTTATTTATATAGCACACGGTTAACACAGCAAAACTGACCGAAGTGCTGAACAGGGTAAGAAAAACGTAAAACAGAAAAACCAAAATAAAAACAGACAATAAACAATAGTAAAAATGAGATTAAAGCGCCCGGGAGAAGAGATACGCGTTCAGCCTCTTTTGAAAAACTGATAAGTGAGGGTGCGAGGCGGATGTCCGCTGGCAATTGATTCCATAAACGAGGGGCGGCGACTGTAAAAGCTCCACCCCTATTAGTTTTTAAATGGGATCGAGGGACATACAAATGAAACCTATCAGAAAATCGTAAAAATCTGCTAGATGAATGTGGTGTGAGAAGATCTTTGAGATAAGAAGGAGCTTGATCATTAAGAGTTTTAAAGACAAACAGCAGAATCTTAAACCGGATCCTAAACTGGACCGGGAGCCGATGGAGCGATGCTAAAATGGGGGTGACGTGATCATATTTTTTTGCCCTCGCTCAACAGCCTTGCAGCTGCATTCTGAACTGAGCAAGACATGACTGAGGGAGACCCGAGCACAATGAATTACACTAATCCATCACCTTCTCCGTATCTTGGAAAGACAGAACTGTTTTAAGTTTAAAACAACAGGAGCAGACTGATTTGGTCATCGTGGAGGACGAACGTTCCTCCTGCCATCGAATTTGTAAATAGATAATGAATGGGTGGGTCGTCATTAGCAAACAATCTGACGAGTGCTTCAAAACATTTCGAAATCACCGGTTTTACCCGTTGCTTTGTAGAGCATCCACCTTCCTGGAAGTGGGTGGAGTTTGAGGAACGCTTCCTCCATAATTATGACTATCTATGAATGAGTGACACGAGAAAAAAAACGCAAGATTTCAGATTCACACCAGGTGACCGTTAGAAGTGCAACATTCCGTAGCTTGTAGCTTTTTGAATACTGCAATATTATAATCACTTACATCTTCATGCTTACAGTCCTCTGGTACTGACACCACTTTATTCCATAGCACTGCCTGGGCCAGTTCCAGTTCTCTGGAAGCCTTCCGGGTTCCAGGCACAAGTGGAAAAACATTTGTTTGAAGGTAGTAACGCACACTTGTGGACTCATTTCATTAGTAGCAGATTGTGTGGGTCGTGCAACGCTGAAACCGCGGAAAGAAACCGGACAGGATCGACTCAGAAAAAAAAACGCCAGTGAAAGCCCGTGTGTCTCGGACATTCGATCTTACTTGTTTGCGTGCACAAATTATGATACACTAATACAAAATAGAACGTTTGTACTCACAACTATGTCTCTGTTTGTACATATCGCTGCACATTCGTTTAATTCTGTAAAGCATTTGTTTGTGGATAGTAAGATGCATTTAATGATAACGAGTCTTTATTGGTCACGTATACATTACAGCGCAGTGAAATTCCTTTCCTTCACATACCCCAGCATGCCAGGAAGTTGGGGTCAGAGTGCAGGGTCGACCATAATACAGCGCCCCCTGGAGCAGAGAGGGTTACGGGCAGCCTGGCAGCACCATTTGCGACATTTATCGAGTTCATGTATAATTGTGCACGCACACAATTTGTTAATCATACTGAGGTTAATTTCATCAAATATATTAGCAGCTGTAACACTTTACCTTGAAGTTAACAAGACAAACAAAATGCAACAAAAAGAGAAGAAGAAAAAAAAAAAAACGTGAAATCTAATGTCCTTCATCCTTAAACTTTCCCACGGTGGAAAACGTACAGCTTTACATCAGACTGACACTGGAGACTCCTTCCGTAAATGTTAAATAAACGTCACCATAGCAATTACACACGTTTTTTTTTTTTATAGATCACGTATAGCGTCTGAGATACAATTATAGAAACGACAGCGTATTAAAACGAGCGGATTAATATAACCCTGTCGTTTATGTTGCAGCCGTACCCGCAGTCAGAGCCGTGCAGTTTTAGAAAGTCACTCCAGACCTTCTGATCTGAGAACTCAACATCTCTGTGGTACAGTATTAATGTTAATGTACGATATTCATAGTGAATTGTTCCTACCACTTCAAATCCACAGTATACGAAATGTATTTTCTCTGTAGCGTTCCGTGTTGATCTGATCGTAACGGAGAGGTGTTTAGTTACACGGGCGTGTGCACCGATAAACGAACGATGATACGGGCTCGCGTTGAGGAATGACAGCGGCAATGATGGAGCGTTTCCATTCATTCCGGATGCCTTTAAAAGCCCACTGCTTTGTGAAGACCATTAATTCAATCTGCCCAGAGGGTGTCGTGTCATTACACGTAACATCACAACACACGCGTATCTACGCACGCTGCCTCGGTGGGAAATGCATACGCTGGCATACAAATGTCGGAGCTCGGGCGCCAGATTGTGTTTGCTGATGACTAGAAAGATTGCAGTGCCGGGATAACGTGTGCGAACCCCCGTTAATTATGTTTGAAGTAGTTTATGAAGAAGCACACTGGTGCATTATTAAGCACGTGTGATTTCCCATAAAGCCCTAACTCTCAGAAGACCTCTTCAAACTGACAGCTTGTAAAGTGCTTTGCTTTAAGGATTATATATCTAGAATCGGTCTCTCATAAATGGTGGAAATGAACAGGTTGAGCGAGCAGATCTGGAGCAAAAAAGATCACTTGACTGAAACCAAAATCGCATCCCGTTATCATCCAACACAACATATGTCATCGTTGTAGGCTCATGTGCGAGCGTGTTCTCGTTAGTGTCACTCTTTGTACGGATAGAACGTTGCTAGCAGAAACGGAAAGTGTCAGAAAACATGACAATAAACCAGTCGTTAGTGTGAGGAGTGCCGAGGAGCCCAGATCTTCTTTTTTACAGTCAGTGTTTTTCCCATGAGTCAAAGTTCCTTCACTGAAATTTTCATGGATTCAATATATATATTTTTTTCCCAATTAACAAGCATACATGGAAGGAATAAATGTTATGCTGTTATAGCAAATATAATAAGACCTAAAGTTACAGCTGTTTCAAAGCGCTGACACTCGAGACTCCTTCCATTGGTGTTACATAATAAATCTCCTCACAGAAATCTTCGCCACATCAAAGATATTCTAGAGCCGTGTAAAAAAAAAAAAAAAAAGATAGAGTTCTGGTAACTTAGAACCCTAGAAAAATGTAACCCGGGGAATGTAGAGCCCTAGCAACCGATAGAGTCTGGGAATGAAGAGTTCAGGAGGGTGATCAAGGAAATATGGAATCCTTGGAATATAAATCCCTGGAAATAAAACCCCTTGGGGATATTGAGGACTGTAAATATAGAGATCTGTGAATATGGAGTTCCGGGATAAAACGCCCTGGATATAAGGATGATGGGTCTGGGAAGCATAAATCCCAGGTGATCTAAGGCCCTGAGAGCATTGAAGACTGGAAATATAGATCACTGGAAACATGGGGTTGGGGAATGTGGTGATTAATAAAGAGCCCTGAGTAAAAAACAAAACAAAACAAAAAAAAATACTGAGTACTGGAGCTTTAGACCACTGGGAATAAGGGTCCTGGGAATATAGACATCTAGGAAAAGAGAGTCTTGGGATAATAGAGATCTGGGAACATGGAGTCTTGGTAATAAAAGGCCCTGGACAAAAGAGCACTGGGTAATTAGAGTCCTGGAAACATAAAACCCTGGGAGCATTGAGACCTGGAAATATTAAACACTGGGAATATACAGCCCTGTGAATATAGAGATCAGGGAATATGGGGACTTGGGAATATAAGAACCTGGAAATAAAGACCCTGTGTGCTTAGAGCCACGGAGACATAAATCCCTGGGAATCTAATGTCCTGAGAACATCGAGGACTGGAAATATAGATCACTGGAAATATAGGGCTCCGGGAAAGTGGAAAATTGGAGCCTTATGAATATAAAGATATGTGAAAATAAAGTCTTATCATATAAGGCCCTGGAAATAAAGGCCCTGGGTTTTCAGAGTCCCAGAAACATAAATCCCTGGGAAACTGAGATGCTGAGAACATTAAGGACTGGGGAAAATAGAATCTGGAAAAATTGAGTTTTGAGAATTTAAGGTCCCGGAAATAAAGTGCCCTGGTTATGTAGACATATGAACAATAAAGGCCCTGGGAACAATGAGACCTGGAATTACAGGGTTCTACGATTATAAAATATTATAAAACCATAGTAGTACAGTAACGTAGGACGTTCACATGGCGAGAGAAACCTTTTCTTTTCACACTCAGTGTGTCATCATGTAATAATCCATGCTAGCATAAATATGAGCTCTTTTTTAATGTCCTTTCAGTCTCTTTTGAAAAAGAAAAAAAAAAAAAGACTAAATGTTGCTTTCAGCTCCAAAACAGAATGCTTTTAAAGGCATATTTTCTAAACCATTGGGTACGTTGGGTCCATTATAATCTTGCCACCTTACACTAGCCTATTTGTAGTTTTTATCCATTAAAAAAAAGGTTCAAAGCTTTGTTTTTCAGCTATTACCTCTCTAATACTGGCCAATTTGCTAAAGGTTTAGTCATCATCTGTATGTATTACTCATCTGCATGCTAGATTAGCAAGGACAAAAATATGAATAAAATCTCGCTTTCAAGCATGTACGTACAGTGTAATTAGCCATCGCTAGCTTCTGACAGCCTGATTGTATAGCTGTATTAAAAGTAGAGTGACAGAGAAGCTTTCTAGACTGTGCCGGACTGACTAGCTAATCCGCTAGCCGTCTATCATGGGTCTGAAATGATCGCCTTTTCTGAGTTTGTTTGGTGTAAGCACGATTCCCGAGTGCTACAAAATTTATGAAACAATCTTATTTACATGACTACGCTAAAGACTGGACTGAACAGAAACGACCTTCACCGAGGACTGACCTTTGAGTGGCAAGACTTGTAGAGTCCCATTTCACTGGAACAGATCAATTGGATAAGGTAGCACTCGAGACGTGTTATTTGATTTTGTTGTAAAACCTTCCACATTGACCCTTTAATGATTTAATTGTCCGTTTAATCCGCCCACAGAGGCTTCACTGCCAAATCGAATAAACAGAAACAGGGAGGAATATACAAGGCAATGCAGTGCTAATGTGGACAGGGTTACATGAAGTGCAAATAATGCAGTGGAGTAGGGAAAGAACAAATGCAGGGCAACACAGTCTCTCTCTCTCTCTCTATATATATGTATATATATACTCTGTTGTGTGTCTATATGTGTATATATATATATACATATATGTATACTTTATGTTATATATAAACATTCTAACACAGTGCTGTTGAATTCTCAAATATGATTGGTCTGACAGCAGTGCGATAATACGTTATCGTTTCTATAGTAACAGCTCGTTCACAGGGACTTATACGGCAGACAGATGACATGGTAAAATGTTCTGTGAGGAGATGTTTATTTCATGTTTATGGAAGGAGTCTGCAGTGTCAGCACGTCAGAGGTAAAGCTTTTTTTCTCTCATTACATTACATTACATTACGTTTACAGCATTTGGTAGACGCTCTATTATCCAGAGCGACTTACATTTATCTCATCTATACGACTGAGCAGTTGAGGGTTAAGGGCCTCGCTCAAGGGCCTAACAATGGTAGCTTGACCTCCTGACCTTCTGATCAGTAACCCAGAGCTTTTAACCACTGAGCCTCCACTGTCCCCATTTTTCAAGAGAACGTGAGGGAGCGAGTGGATATAGCCGCTATAACGCAAGCGATAACAGGAAGCAAACCGTTCCATAGACATTCCACAAAATGAATTAACGTAATGGCTGACAAATTGATGTAGTATAAGAGGAATAAAACACTTCAGGATGCGCATTTAAAGTGAAAACAATCAGATTCGGGGTGGTAACTGTAACTCGGCTTCGTCACACCGCGCTGTCGTTTTATTTGTTGCAAAGGTAGCGAGGCAATTCATTCGAAGTAAATCACAGCCCTACACATTTGCCTCAAACCTGGCTGCATTTATTTATTTATTTATCTATCTATCTATCCATCCATCCATCTTCGATACCGCTTTATCCTTTTCAGGGTCACGGGGAAACCTGGAGCCTATCCCAGGGAGCATCGGACACAAGGCGGGGTACACCCTGGACAGGGTTTTTTGTTTTATTTATTTATTTATTTATTTATTTATTTATTTATTTATTTATTTTTACCTGTCCAATTTGCTTCGTCGCAACACGGATCTTTCGTGTTCTCGCCCACAGCAGCGATGTGTTAATTACAGTATAAAAGCTGCTTCTGGTGTTCAATCGTTCGTTCTTTCATACAATAATTAAATCCATTTTAATCATATTAGTAGTTCTAATTACATTCAATTAGACTCTGGAGAGAGAAAAAAATGTCAGACTCGTTTTTTTATGTTATCTTCTAATACTTCCTATTTGAGAAACACTGACTTGGATGGAAATATATATATATATATATATATATATATATATATATATATATATATATATATATATATAAAATCCAAGTGGTTAGATCAGATCCCCTTTCTTTATCCCCACATGAACCTTTCCTTCTTCCTCATCCAATCTCCGTCACCCACCAATCGCCTGTTTTTGGGAGTCTTAAAGACTAAAGTCTACTTCCCCTCTAAACCGCTGTCCATGCAGGTGATACGATGGCTAAACACATTTGAAGGAGACACTAACTTCTAACTGTTCTGTACAGTATCTATGAGCTTCCCCGCAAGCTGTTAGCATCGCTCTGATCTTCTTCACCGAGGAGTGAAGAAGACCGTCGTTTCCACCTAGAACACAGAATAACGATGTGCTCTCAGACCCCAAGCTCCCGTCTGAATGGCTGTAGAATTGCCCGAGATTCAAACTTGCATACTCTTCGAGATTTTACACTTGAATCTCATGTCGTGTGTGATGTAGATCATTAGTAGCAGCGTCTAAAGATGATACCTAAGAGGGAAAATGTTGTGTAAAACTCCAGGAGATGCAATTGTGCAATAAAGCGTTAGCGCAGTCAGACGGTGACGGTGATGGCGTCGTTATTATTATTAGACCGCGAGTCTCGTACATTCATTTCGACATGTGTTGTGTGGCAGCAGGACGTCGAGATGCCCGGTCGCCTCGGGGGAAGGCGCTGCGCTGGAGCCGTTATTCGAAGAGTCCTCTTGGCTTGTTTTCCAAATGTCTGTTAGATCCTGGCATTTCCTCTGAACACCTCTATCAGTGTTATGCATCAGCACCGGCGTCCTCATTTCACCTTTAAGTCTGCCTTTCCATGCTGTCGGAATGAACAATAAAGAGACAATCGATGGAGACCGTCCTCGTGTCCCTTTGGCGAGTCCTGGAAGCTGTGTGATTCATTTAAGGCTGACAGGTTGGCATTAACACAGATCTTCTCTCGATTTCTTTCTTTCCCTATTAGTTCTCTACGGGTGCTTTCACATATGAAGCGTTTAGTCTGTTTAAACAGAGCCCTGGTGTGGTTTTCCCCCCGCGGCGCCCGCCGTCACACTCGAGTGTGGATAAAAAAACTCGGTCGAAAGTGATCTGACTCTGAATCGACTCGGCTGCAGGAAGCGAATCGCACCCGCCTTGTGCTTGGTGTTTTTGTCGTTGTTGGTTTATTTATTTATTTATTTATTTTCGTGAGCTGCTAAACTGAGCTGCAGGACACACGCTAATGTGTGTTCGTGCTGTGTTCGTGGTGCCTCGTAAGCGCTAATTTGCAAGTTGTTAATTTGCACACACACACGCACACACACACACAAAAAACATGGACGCCTCCACAAAAAGTGTCTTTTGAGTGCGTAAACATCACAGAAAGCTTTTACAGTTACAGGCCTGAGTGGCTGTTGGTTCGGTTCTAATCTAGTGAACGTCACGCGGCATTTTGGACTGAAATCGCAGCACAACAAGAACACGCTCGCACTTGTTGTCCTACAGCAAGTAGCCTAGCAACAAGCTAGCTGGCTAACGCTGGTGATAACGTAAGTGATATCACAAGATCCTCTTCTTGATCCCTTCCTCCTCAACCAATCTCCACCACCCACCAATCCCCTGTTTTCGTGAGTGTTAAAGACTAAAGTACGATTCCTCTGAGACTCTCAATTTCAACAGTTGAAATTGCAAGGTTGAGGGGTGTTTTCTGGGATTTTATACCAGTTGTAGGAGGGAAATTTCAAGTTGCGACTTCGGCGTTCTGGAAATCTGGACCAACATTAGTTATTTTTCTTCCTATGAGCCAGTATAGTGAAGATTTACATAACAGTGATAGTCTCCAGTGTCAGTGCTTTGTAACAGCCAGACGTAAAGCTGTAAACTTTTGGACAGAGGAGTTTGCGCTTTCTGGTTTCTCGTTAATGCAACATCAAGCGCAACCGTAAATGGATAAAAAGTACAATCACTAAAACTGTTAGATCTCATTGTTAAACTTACCATGGACACGTATTGTTTACTGTATTGCTCGAGTTATGATACAGTTTCAGGATTACACCTTGGAAGCGGGAAGAAGGAACTTGGAATTTACTTCATTTTTTCGACGTTCGTGCGTTCAAGCTATACAGTGTGTGTGTGTGGGGGGGGGTTAGGGGACATGGCGCTTTTGTTAGCAACAAGCTAGCCCGGTAACTGTGATGCGTCATGTATGTTATAATCCTCAAAACAAAACCAGGGAGCTGTTTAGTCAGTATTATGGATTTAAATCTGCTGTGTTTACTGTCGATGCTGTGAGCGGCCATTTTGATTTACGTCACTCGCTGAACTCGGGCTTGAGGAGAACTTCCTGAGCAGGAATTGTGTCATGTGCAACGTTAATATGTAATGTAGGTTGTTTTTTTTTTTTTTTAAAATCATACAACGAATTGTACACTTCAAAGTGTATTCGGCTGTACACGGCGCAACCATGAGAAACGTTCGGCACGCTTTCCTTTCGAGCCGGAAAGCGTGGTTCATTCCGGTGATTTGATGAGGCGGTTGCTGAGCGAGCTAATCACGCTGTGAAACAAATGCTTCTCGAAACCGCACTGTTGTGATTTCTGCCACAGCGGGCGCAATAAACTGTTGTTGTTCTCTTAAAGGTCTGGAGTTACAGAATATTTTGCACTGGGAGGATAATTACGCAGAGCATCACGTCAAGAGTCTAGAGCTTTTTTTCACGTCCGGATAATTCGCAAGACCTTAACGCGACATTTCAGACGGAAATCAAACGTACACCACGGACATCGACAATCTGCTAAGAGACGTTTGGTGTCTGACGTTTTCAACCCCAAATTTGCCTTCGTGTGAAACTAAAATCGCAACTGTACTGTATTCAGTGCAGTTTTATTATAACTACAGCGTCCAGACGCACGGAAACACAGCAGCTGAGCTGAAGAATGAGACATTTTTATTGCCAGCACCTTTCAGTCCTGCTTGGGCAAAGAATTTTCAAAGCTGTTTCAAAACAGAGACGGCGCGGTGAGCCTGAAAAGCCATTTAGGGGTCCATCTTGGGTGGATTAGAGGACCGCTTTCGTTTGAACATGAAAGAGTTTCGAGTCTAATCCCTCAATCAACATCAGAGCAGGACGAGAGGATATAACTGTCAGCCGTCGTCATCACACACTCGCGCACATCACACACACACACACACACACACACACACAGACTCCGACTTACACCAGAAAGACAGGGTTATATCCTTGATTTTTAACAACTTCTTTAAAGCAGAGCAAGACTAGCAAGTAGCATTTAATATTAAACCTGTACGCCTACTTCTTAATGCTATTAGCCAATCAGGTGGCAGCAGTGCAATGCTTCACTTTCATCCCACAGATACGAACATCGGAATGGGGGAAAATGTTAGTGAAATCAGTCGTTGGTGCCAGTTTTAGAAACCACTGATCTAATGGGTGATAATGGTGCGAAAAACAAAACCAAAAAAAAAAACGTCCAGTTCTGCAGGCCTTATTGATGAACGAGGTCAGAGGTCAGAGTAGAATGGACAGACTGGTTCGAGCTGACAGGAAGGACATAGCAACAACCGTGCTGAGCGGAAAAGCATCTCAGAATGCACGACACATCAACTCTTGAGGTGGAGGAGCGACAACAGCAGAAAACCTCACCGGGTTCCTCTCCTGTCAGCCAAGAACAGGAATCCGAGGCCACAGGGGGCAACCTGGGCAGCTGAAGAGCTGAAAAAAGACCAGACGAGATGAACTGAAGAGCTTGACCTGTATCTGCACGAGCTGACGCATTGCGCTGCTGCTACACTGATTGGCTGATTGGATAACTGCAGGTGTACAGGTGTCTGTACATCTCTCTCACTCTCCCTCTCTATCTCTATCTCTGTGTATATCTTCCCCCCCAGCGGTCACCTACACCCCCAGTACTCCCACCTATAAGCAGACCCCGCCTCCAGTGCCCCCCCGCAGTGCCTCCAAACCCCTCATCTCCATCACAGCACAAAGCAGCACCGAGTCCACGCAGGACGCCTACCACGAGGGACGCCTGGCCAGAGGAGGTACACCACCGCCAAACCACCACTACTGACATTAGGGTTTAGGGCTGGTTTGAATAATTGAAATACTCGTTATGTTGGTATTCGTTTCCCTATTTAGTATTCTTCTCTGTCTTCACCTGAACCCTAGAACCTGAACCCAACGTAGCCGATACCGAAACCTTGAGTAACAGCCGATACCGATACCGGATATGTTTATTTTCTTTAAAGAGTACTACTCTTTAAATGAATCTTTTAGACTGAATTGTTTAAAACCGTTAAACACTTCCACGTAAAAATATAACATAATAAAGTAAATAAAGTACAAATAGAATCAAATCAATGAAACAAACAAACAAACCAACAAAAAAACACGCCCAAGTGTCGTTATACTGTATGTGAAAACGCTGTATGTGAATTCCAGTTCCAAAAAACTCTTTTCCAAATCCAACTCCAATATTTTCCATTTCTTAGAGGATCGGATTGAATTCATTCATTTTTTTTTTTTTATGATATCCAATCCACCTTTATTTATTTATTTATTTATTTATTTATTTATTTATTGCTGGTTTCAGTGCGATACAGATCTTGGGTATCGGATCAGCGCCGTCTTTAGTCGTAACGGGTTCCAGGGATGTTCGTATTCACGAGTTGGGAAGTCGTAATTACGACTTTGTGGTGGCGTTCATGTGCGTTCGGCTTGTTAGAAAAATTAATCAAGGAACCAGGGTGATCCTTAATCAAAAGGGAAACAGGCACGAGTCGGAAAACCGGAACAAGACAGGAAGCAAAAAAAATAAGGCTCGGAAACGCACGATTACAAACGAACGAGACAGACTGAATGAAATCTAAACAGAGAACAGACTATCAGGAGGTGGACGAATCACAGGACAGGGGGCGGAGACAAGGTCCAAACAAAGGCAGGCCAAAACTAAACAAAAGCACATGACATGAAATCAAAACAAACAAGCAAAAGTAAGAGGAAAACATGTCGTACTTGACAGGAAATAAAGAGATAACAGTGGAGGCCAAATTTAAAAAGAAAATGATGGCAATATGAGCAAAATTGTTTAGAATCATATCACAGATTTAGCTTCTGTAGAATAAGTGATCTTATTTAGTTGATTTAATGCAGACGTTTGTGTGCACAGTTATTGTGATTGTTGCATCCAGAAATTCTTGATATTACTGCGGCTTTTTTTTTTTTTTTTTTTTGATTTGACAAAATCGCGATCGCACGTGATTGTTCTGCGTGGTCTTTCGCAGTGATGTTTGTCGGTAAACGAGACCTTTTAACTGGACTCGTGTTCGACTGAAGAGTTCTTTGGCTGAACGCGCGTCGTGACGACGTCACGTGACGTGTCTCACGCCGAATCTGCGGTCGTTTTGAAAGATGCCGAGCTCCTACGATTACTGCGGCGTTCCCTCGATTTTCCGTTCGTTTTGCCGATCGCAGTCCTGCAAAAACCTGATTAGAAACACCGATACTCTGTGTTTGCTAATGTCGTAGAAGAGAGTTAAAGACTGTGTCTGATCTGCAAGTCTTCATTAACCATCGCTGAGCAATTAGTTACTGGTTGTAGCAAAAAAAACATACCTTAGCAAGTACAAATAATGAACATTTCTATTTATTACTTTCGTTTTAAACAAATGTAAGATCCGTAAGCGTATGTATTTTAATATTTATACTCGTTTCAAACTTATGGTTAGCAGAAAACGCTTATTTCAAGCATTTATTTCTAAACAGCAAAACTACTTTCCGTTTTAACGCTCGGACCGTTCACCGTTAAGCTTGAAATGAGGGATATTTGTACTCTTAATGAGGGATGTTAGATCATTTATTTCCTTTATGCTTTATCCAGGATAGCTTGACTTTGTCCAACGTGAGTGTCCTGTACGTCTTCTGTATTCTTTACTCAGGTCTGTGGGGTTCAGAGGGACTCGGGCTCGGTTTGGGTCGCACCCTCTACAATTCCACCGACAGCCTGGACAGCACCAAGGCCGTCACCATCGCCATGGAAGCGGCAGCCATGGCCATGGCGGGAAAAAGACACCCGTCCACGGACTCCCACAGCTCGGTGCTGACCTGCGATAAAGCCATACTCGTGTCCAAAGCCGAGGAATATCTAAAAACGCCCCGGTCATCTATAGGCATACAGGTTAGACACACACACACACACACACACACACACACAGGGTTATGTTCAAAATCAGTCATCGTGTAGTTCACTATTACACACCATTCATAGTACCCATAATGCACTGCACTGTTCGAAGGTGTGGTTTATGATGCATCCAGTGATGAGTTAGTTTCGAAAATGAAAGTACAACGAATCAGCACCCGAATCACTAAACACGTCACAGATATCTCCGCGTAATCTTCATCTTAATTCATCCATCTTCACACTGAGGCTGAATATAAATCATTTCCTATTCACTATAGATGTTCACTACACAGGGGATAATAGTAATGCTGCCACAGACCTGTGTAGTACCCTGTGTGTGTGTGTGTGTGTGTGTGTGTGTGTGTGTGTGTGTGTGTGTTTTGTTGTTGCACTAAAAATAGCTTCCCGTGAGTCATCGTAGTGCAATCTATTAATTAAGATTCAACTCAGACTCTCTCTTAGTCTCGGAACACTCTCTTTCTCTCTCCCTCTGTCTTTCTCTCTCTCTCTCTCTCTCTCTCTCTCCCTCTCTCTCTCTCTCTCCCCTCATCCTCTGATACTTTCTTTCTCAGTTTTATATTCTCAGCTTCAACCCACTCTTTGGCTCACTCGCTTCCTCAGTTTGATTTAGTGTGCAGTACACTCGTCCTTGCATCCCTCGCTCCCTCACTCCTCTCTGCCTGTCTTCCTGCTGATTCTCTCTCTCTTTCTCTCTCTCTCCCCCTCCATCTCTGTGTTTTTGGCCCGAGCGAGAGTCTGGCATGAGCCGTGTCATTTCTCAGTGCCATCTGAAATGTCAGAGCAGTACTGGAAGAAAGCAGGACTCATACAATAATAGCACTGTGTGTGCGTGCGTGTGTGTGTGTGTGTGTGTGTGTGTGTGTGTCCTCACCGTCTCATCACCATGACACCGGCGTGCTTCACTTCAGATGCAACTTTTCCCCGACTCCCGCTCTGCTTCGCGAGGCCGGGAGGCTGCATAAAATGTGTTTATTTCCATTTAGAAAGTTCCGAGTAATATGGAAAGCCTCAGGAGCCTCCATTATACAGTCTGATCAAAACGTGCATGATTGACAGCGCCGTTTCCTAGGCAACATTTAATACAAATTTTTTTAATAGAAACAGATGATAACTGATGATAAGTTTTTTGCTTTTATACACATAACTCGAAAACTTTTTTTTTTTTCGAGGAGCGAGACACTCGATGCAACTCAAAACCATAAGTTGATGCGTTTTTCAAAAGTAATTCATATTGAATATGAATAAGAACATGCGATTTTCTGTCATGTACGGTCGTACGGTTGGCCGATACGACGATTTAATATCGTTACCGTTATAAATGATGTCACAGTGTGCTTTTCTGAGATATCACTCAAGTCACAATTTTTTTTATTTATTTACTTTACTTCATAGTTACGTCAAATTCACATCAAAGTCAAATCCAATCATAATTTCGGTGTTACTTTTGTCTGAGTTTAATATTGTCAATATTTTTTTTTTTGTTCATTTGAAAAAAAAACATCGTTTGAGCCATATAAAATAAATACACGTCCGTAGCTCCGACAGAAGGACAGAAAAATGTAAAGAACCTGCAAAAACGTACATTTTTTTTATTTAATTAATATTAATGATTTAATTAAGATTTACAACTGCCATTTAATTTTTTTTTTCCTGGGGGGGGGGGGGGGGGGGGGGTATTTTTGTAAATAAATATAAATAAATATTTGCATTTTATGAATAATCGCAATTTTTTATATAAAAAAATTAACTTTAAAAAAAGTTAATTAGCACTTGCTGAGTTTGATTGGACAACGTGATTGGACAATAATTTAACACGTTGTATTGGTCACTCGGGAATTTTTTTTTTCTTTTTTTAAAAACACATTTACTGGATAATTTAACACAACGTGTGTTGAAATAGTAATACCTCAAAAAGTGTGTAGGATATGAACTCATCCTTTCTGAGTACGCACGTCCCTGTGAACGAGCTGCTGTTATAGAAAATGAATCAACACCACCCGACCAATCAGAATCCAGAACTGGACGCCCGACAGCGCTGCGGTGGAAAATGTATACCCAAGCGTATTTGTCTCACTGAGAAAGTGTGACAGAAGAACGAGTTACTCACCGTGTCTCACTGATCATGACATTAAATAACACTCCTGCTAATTACAGTGTGTGTAGGTGCGTCAATATGATACCCTGCTGCTAACTCTCTCTCTCTCACACACACACACACACACACACACACACACCTAGAGACAGAGTACAGAGCGTGATTGATGCTCTACATAAAACATGTAAAGCTAACATCTTTAGCGCTACATTGTTTTTCCTCTTAGCTTCAGCTCACTGGTGTTAAACTCATCCGCTAGCAACATCCCCTACTGATTTACACAATATAATAATTAGCCTAATGTTTGCTAGCTTGCTAACAAAACTGCACGATTTAAAAATAAAGAGATTGAGAGAGAGTCAGTGTGATTAACCTATCCTTGTCTTTAGTTACAAAATGGTTAGCCAAGTGATAGCTAGCTTGCTAGTTAAACCGCATACTTGTTTCAACAAATACTGTATAGCCAGTGAGAATAATCTATCCTCTGCTTTTACTCACAAAATCCTTAGTCTAATGTTAGCGATCTTACTAGCTAGCTAATTAAACTAGTCCTAGCTAGCTTAATACATACTTGTGCTACTGGTGTTTATTATACAGTGTAATAGTTAACCTAGTATTAGCAAGGTAGTGAGATTCACCCTCTAGAATGTTACGAATGTTAGCTAGCTCATTAGCTACTTGTGCTACTGCTTAACATGAGGTAATAGTCAATCTAATGTTAGCTAGCTCATTAGCTACTTGTGCTACTGCTTAACATAAGGTAATAGTCAATCTAATGTTAGCTAGCTCATTAGCTACCTGTGCTCCTGCTTAACATGAGGTAATAGTCAATCTAATGTTAGCTAGCTCATTAGCTACCTGTGCTCCTGCTTAACATGAGGTAATAGTCAATCTAATGTTAGCTAGCTCATTAGCTACTTGTGCTACTGCTTAACATGAGGTAATAGTCAGTCTAATGTTAGCTAGCTCATTAGCTACTTGTGCTACTGCTTAACATGAGGTAATAGTCAATCTAATGTTAGCCAGCTCATTAGCTACCTGTGCTCCTGCTTAACATGAGGTAATAGTCAATCTAATGTTAGCTAGCTCATTAGCTACTTGTGCTACTGCTTAACATAAGGTAATAGTCAATCTAATGTTAGCTAGCTCATTAGCTACTTGTGCTACTGCTTAACATGAGGTAATAGTCAATCTAATGTTAGCTAGCTCATTAGCTACCTGTGCTCCTGCTTAACATGAGGTAATAGTCAGTCTAATGTTAGCTAGCTCATTAGCTACCTGTGCTACTGCTTAACATGAGGTAATAGTCGATCTCATGTTAGCTAGCTCATTAGCTACCTGTGCTCTTGCTTAACATGAGGTAATAGTCAATCTAATGTTAGCTAGTTCATTAGCTACCTGTTTTCCTGCTTAACATGAGGTAATAGTCAATCTAATGTTAGCTAGTTCATTAGCTACCTTTGCTGTGGGTTTTCTTAATATAAGAGTTAACATAGCTTACTAGTCTCCTGTGCCATTGCTAATGTTTAACCTATTGTTAGCTAGCTTACTAGCTACCTGTGCTGCTGCTTTACACAAGTAGGACAGGTAGCTAGTTAACCAAAGTTAATCTAGTGTTAACTAGCTGACTATCAATGCTGTGGATTTACTCAATATAATGTTTAACCTAATATTAGCTAGCTTACTAGCCACCTATGCTACTGGTGTACCAATGTAATAGTTAGCCTAGTGCTAGCTAGCTTACTAGTCCTTGGTTTTAAGTAATGCTCTGCTAGCAATAGATAGCAGTTTGAGCAGGTCAAATAAATACTGCTGGAGATGGAAAAGTAGCTAAGCTAAGACTACATAGCTGGCAACATTAGCATAATGCGATGTTTTTGTAGCTGGCTAGCTTAGCTAATATTGCTAAATAGGCACTTGTTTTGGTCTTTATTTATTATTTCTGTAACGCCAACTGTGTTTTCTCAGCAGACTGTTTATTTATTTATTTTTCATTTTATTTCACCAGCCATGTTCATCAGCAAAGCATAGACTGTAAACAAAGATTCACGTCACTTTTCAGTCTGATTATTACCAGATTATTATAATCCTGCTAATTTGTGGTAAGCTCGCCTAAGTGAAAGTAAACTAGCGAGTGAAAGCAAGCCAGCAAGTTGAAGAAGACTAATAAATGAAGGCAAGCTAGCAAGTAAACCTTGAGTGAAAGCAAACTAGCGGGTCGAAAATAAACTAGTGAGTGAAAAACGTTAGCAACTAAAATCAATCGAGCGAGTAAAATCAACCTACTGAGTGAAGGTAAACTAACAAATAATAGCAAGCTAGCAAGTCAAAACATCCTAATCGGTGAAAGCGAACAAACACAAAAACTGGCGAGTAAAAGGAACTAGTGAGTGAAAGCAAAGTAGCAACTAGCAAGCGAAAGCAAATCAGTAAACTATTAACAGCAAACTCGTGAGCAAAAGCAAACTAGCGAGTGAAATTAAACTAGCAAATAAATGCAAATTAGTGAGTGAAAGGCAAAACTAGCAAGTCGAAGCAAACTAGCGAGTGAAATTAAGTAGCGAGTGAAGCGCAAACTAGCGACTGGAAGCGGGACTACTGAGTGAGAGTATATAACCATCCTCATTCTTGCATGGCTTTTTAGAATATTAAGCCACGCCCATTTGCAGAGTTGGTGGGTGTGATCAGTGAGGGGTGTACAGTAGGTGCGGCGCAGCGTGCAGTGAGACAGCAAAATAAAATACCGTATTAGATCTGATCGTGGCGTTAGCTATACAGTGTTGTGACATCACTCCGACGTCTTTCATCCTCCACGCTGTGTTTATTCTCGTTTATTTCCGTGTGAAGTTTGATTTTATCGCAGCGTTCGAGTGTTGGAGCTGTACACTGGATAATCAGCTTAGTTACTGATCACTGGCTCTTTATTCATTCCTCTGGTGACGCCTCTGTTCCTCCGCACTGACACACACACACACTCTCTCTCTTTCAGTGTGTGTTTAATTGGTCATTCTCTGTGTGTGTGTGTGTGTGTGTGTGTGTACATTTGTATGCAGACACGTCTGTTTCTTTAAAGCATATGCCTTTAAGGCAGCGCAAGGTTATTCTCTAATCTTTTAGTCACAGATCTCGCTCTATCTCTGTCTCTCTCTCTCTCTCACACACACACACACACACGCCTAGAGTGACATTTAAGGTGGTTTTATATAAAGTAAGCGATTCTCAGTAACCTCATAACCTTTCAAAGCTAAACAAAACTTTAAGTAAGGAGTAAAACACGCAGCGTCGCGCAGTTTTCGGAAAATAATCAGTGCGAGGTTTATACGTTTATTTTAGCGTTTATGGAAGGAGTCTCCAGTGTCAGCGCTTTGTAACGGTTCTCGTTGAACAATTAACACTCGCTGCTGTAACGTAAGTAAGAACGGGAACTCGTTCGACCTTATAAGAGGAATAAAACACTCCAGGACGTGCTCCGCTTCATCACGCCACCCTGCTGCTGATTATTTTCCCAGAAGTGCACACCTCCAAGTGGTGACTTATTTTTACGATCTCTGTCCGAGAGGATGCTTCCAGAATCTTCCAGGATCTTGCTGTTTCTTTGCTGTACGATACCGCAGGGGGATTCGGCAGCCGACTGTAGTGAGTCTAACGTGTGTTTTCGGGAGGTTTCTAAAGGGAGAAAAAAGAATCCGTAGGTAAGATAACACTTCGGTGAACGGTCTTTAACGTACGACATCGTGGAAAAGAACAAATCTGTGATCCTGTGGGACTCGCAGACTTTAGATCTGTACAGATGAACAAGCAGCAAACCGACCACACAGAGTTTCAGAAGATAAGAAAGGGGGAAAAAAGAAAACAACAACAGAACAAACAGCAGCGGTGATAGATGTCGCAGTCCCAAGTGGCCGTGACGTTCGGAGGAAGGATTTACAAGCAAGCGGAGAAATACCCAGGAATATAAACGGGACTCGAGAGAACGTTGGCGGTGAAAATCACGTGAATCGTCGTCGTCCCAGCGCTGACGGCCGTGAGTTTTAGTAGAAGAGAGAAGATTTTAATGGTCAAATTTATAAAGGGATGAGACGGGGTTTTTTTTTTTTTTTCTAATTCCCGTCTCACTTTTATTTAATTTGGTTCCGAAGTCTAAAATAATCACCTTCAAACTGAAGCAAGTTTCGTGCGCGGTTTAAAAACCACCTAGCTGTAAGCAGACCAGGAATGAAATCACCATCACCAAATAATAAACAAAACAAAAAAACAACAAATTACTCACAGCAAGAGAGAAATGTGATGGAGATGACTACAACTAAATGCCCCAAGACGAAATAAATAAATAAATAAACGAGCTGAAAGAAACAAAAAAAGAGGAAAATACGGCAGAAACGATCACTCTAAATGCGATTAGTGAGCATCATGCCGTCCTCATTCATCACCAAATTACTCAAATTAATATTATTTCCCGTTTATCTTTTCGTCTTTTAAAACATATTTTTGTTTGCTAATGTGCAACCGCGACCGCACTTCATACTAACAATAATTTGTAATTGGGAAAATAGCAGTAAATGATGAACAGTAAAAGAATGTGATTCATGTTTTATAAAAGCAGGCATATTTTAAGCAAATTATCTTTCACTTTATTAACCTGGCTGTTTTTTTTTTATGTTTTTTTTTTTAACACAATTACACATTTAGGGGAAAAACATCGTTTACATATTACTGTGAGCTTCTGCAGTCTATTGGAGAGGTTAAAAACACTCGTGCTGTGTCGTGCTGTTATAGGAAAATAATCAATAACAGGGAGGTGTGATGAGGCGGAGTTACTGTTACCACCGGTTTTATTTTGCTATAACAGCACGTCCCGAAGTGTTTTATTCCTCTTATACTACAGCAATCGGCAATGATCACAATTTTTATTCATTAAAAGATGTAGTGATGTTTAATGTCCACTATAAACAGTCGTTCCCTCACCAGCCTCTCTCTAGTCTCCCTTGACGTTGATAAAACGGAGCTTGTCACGGAGCTTGTTACTGAGAAACCGCAGAGCAGCGTGAACAACACTGAAGATAAAACTTAAAGTTACAGCTTTACCTCTGACACTGACACCTTGGTGAACCCTAACCCTATAATCCTAACCCTAACCCTATAACCCTAACCCTATAATCCTAACCCTATAATCCTAACCCTATAATCCTAACCCTAACCCTATAACCCTAACCCTATAATCCTAACCCTATAATCCTAACCCTATAATCCTAACCCTAACCCTATAACCCTAACCCTATAATCCTAACCCTATAATCCTAACCCTAACCCTATAACCCTAACCCTATAATCCTAACCATAACCCTAACCCTATAATCCTAACCATGACCCAATAATCCTAACCCTATAATCCTAACCCTAACCCTATAACCCTAACCCTATAATCCTAACCCTATAACCCTAACCCTATAATCCTAACCCTATAATCCTAACCCTATAATCCTAACCCTAACCCTATAACCCTAACCCTAACCCTATAACCCTAACCCTATAATCCTAACCCTAACCCTATAATCCTAACCCTATAATCCTAACCCTATAATCCTAACCCTATAACCCTAACCCTATAACCCTAATCCTATAATCCTAACCCTAACTCTATAACCCTAATCCTATAATCCTAACCCTAACTCTATAACCCTAACCCTATAATCCTAACCCTAACCCTATAACCCTAACCCTATAATCCTAACCCTAACCCTATAACCCTAACCCGATAATCCTAACCCTATAATCCTAACCCTATAATCCTAACCCTAACCCTATAACCCTAACCCTATAACCCTAACCCTATAATCCTAACCCTAACCCTATAACCCTAACCCGATAATCCTAACCCTATAATCCTAACCCTATAATCCTAACCCTAACCCTATAACCCTATCCCTATAGCCCTATAACCCTAACCCTATAAACCTAATCCTATAACTCTATAGCCCTAACCCTATAGCCATATAACCCTAATCCTATAACCTTAACCCTATAATCCTAATCCTAACCCTACCCTATAGTCATATAACCCTAACCCTATAAACCTAATCCTATAACCCTATAGCCCTAACCCTATAGCCATATAACCCTAATCCTATAACCTTAACCCTATAATCCTAATCCTAACCCTATAACCCTAACCCTATAGCCCTAAACACTAACCCTGTAACCCTAATCCTATAACCCTATAACCCTAACCCTATAATCCTAACCCTAACCCTAATCCTATAACCATAACCCTAACCCTATAGCCCTATAACCCTAACCCTATAAACCTAATCCTATAACCCTAACCCTAACCCTAACAACCCTATAACCCTAACTCTATAATCCTAACCCTAACCCTATAGCCCTAAACCCTAACCCTATAGCCCTAAACCCTAAAACCCTATAACCCTATAACCCTAACCCTATAATCCTAACCCTAACTCTATAGCCCTAACCCTCTAACCCTAATCCTATAACCCTATAGCCCTATAACCCTAATCCTATAACCCTAACCCTATAATCCTAACCCTAACCCTATAACCCTAACAACCCTATAACCTTATGACCCTATAACCTTATGACCCTATAACTCTAACCCTATAACCCTAACCCTATAGCCATATAACCCTAACAACCCTATAACCCTAACCCTACAACTCTTACCCTAACACTATATCCCTATAACCCTATAACCCTAACCCTATAACCCTATAACCCTATATCCCTAACAACCCTATAGCCCTATAACCCTAACAACCCTAACACTATAGCCACTATAGCCCTATAACCCTATAACCCTAACCCTATAACCCTATAACTCTAACCCTATAACCCTAACAACCCTATAGCCCTATAGCCCTATAACCCTAACCCTATAACTCTAAACCTATAACCTTATAACTCTAACCTTATAACCCTAATCCTATAACCCTATAGCCCTATAACCCTATAACCCTAAACCTATAACCCTAACTCTATTTCACGCGTTTTTAAATCCGTTTATTATCAGCGCAGCGTCCGCCGTACTGTACAAGCTGCTATGAATGAGCTGTTGCTATAGAAACGATAACGTATGAGAACGAGCGCATTAATATAAACCTGCGCTACTGTCACAGCTGCTTTTCTAGAAGATTAATCAACAAATTCTGACCAATCAGAATCCAGAATTCAACAGTGCTGTGGAATGATTAAAAATATTACAAACCGTCGGTCTCGTAGCTGTACATTTGTATAATTTCTCATAACAAAGCATCTCCAGCACAATGGTGTGTGTGTGTGTGTGTGTGTGTGTGTGCGCGCTTATTTGTTTTCTGTACGTCTGTTTCATCATTTTCTTTCTCTGTATCTCTCATCTCCTCTGTTTTCATAGTAAGTCAAAGTGTGCTTTCAGGAGCTCTGTCGCTTCAATGGCTCCCATTAATCATCCCACTGCGATTTGCAAAGTTGTGTGTGTGTGTGTGTGTGTGTTCAGGTGTGTGGTCCCTGAGCCAATAACTTCCTCTGTCTGGGCTCAGTAAAAGCCTGCGGCCCTTTTTCACAAATCTGAGAGAAGATAGTCACTGATCTCTGATCAGGCAATGAGGAAGGTAGTGTCTGATCCAGGATCAGCTATAATGAGGATAATTTAATCCTAGATTAGCAATGATGAGCCCTGAAACGATGTAGCCCTTTTATAAGTCACTGAAGTTACTGTAGAGAAGGTAAAAGGATAATTGGGTTCATGCTAGTTAGATGTGGTTACTGATCTTAGACCAGCTGCTGTAAGACCTGTTTCTAGTTCTGTGACAGGAATCACTGACCATAGATCAGCTCTAATCAAAATACTTGTGCTTTCGGTGCATGCTAATGACTGTATACAGTCACTGCTCTCGGGTCAGTTATAATAATCTGTTGATCTGTTTATTACTCTTGCTATTTAGACACTGTTACTGATCTCGGATCAGTTACAACAGAGGTTCTCAACCAGGGGGGCGCAGGAGGGATCGGAAGGGGGTTCGCAAATTGTTTTTAAGAAAAAAAAAACACTGACAGGGCATCATTTGGGTACGCAGTGTATTTTATTGCTTTTCAAATAGGATGTGCCGAAATGAAAAACTCTGCGTCCTCTTTCCCTTTGTATTTTCTTTTTGCTGGGGAGAGGCGGAGCATAGCCTGCCTTTTATCTAGCTGTCAGTGCAGACCAGTGTTGCTAACTTTTTTCAGACCCTTTAGCGACATTTCAGACACTGTAGTGACTTTTCAGACCCCTTTAGCGACTTTTCAGACCCTTTAGTGATTTTTCAGACCCCCATAGCAAATTTTCAGACCTTTTAGTGACTTTTCAGACCGCTTAAGTGACTTTTCAAACCCTTTAGTGACTTTTCAGACCCCTTAAGTGACTCTTCAGACCCCTTTAGCGACTTTTCAGACACTTTAGCAACTTTTCAGACCCCTTTAGTGACTTTTCAGACACTTTCGTGACTTTTCAGACCCCTTTAGTGACTTTTCAGATCCCTGTAGTGAATTTTCAGACCCTTTAGCGACTTTTCAAACCCTTTAGCGTCTTTTCAGACCCCTTAAGTGACATTTCAGACCCTTTAGCGACTAACAACAAGTCTAGCGACTTTTTGGACAAACCTTAGCAACTTTCCAAATGTCTCCAGTACTGTCCTGCAAGCGCGAGGTCTTGCTTTCCCGCTGCACTCTCACCTCTCTCTGCGTCTGCTCCGTTCAGTGAGGGGCCGAGAGCCGGAGATTTAACAATGTCGTGGATAATGAGACGCGCCCTTCCTCCCAATTTACATCATTCGCATGCGAATGTTTTTAGAATGCAAGACGAATGGAATGCAACATGTTTTACATGTAAAATAGTCCACGTTATTACAGCCTGGCTCTCTCGTTCAGAGTAGTTCTAGTGTTCAGAAACATTTTTGATCATTCATGTTCCATACCTGTCCGTTATATAGTTTTATAACAGTCATAAAAGCTATTTTTAAAAATCATGAAAGGTCTGAAAAGTATTTAAAAAATACAAAAACACAAAAGCAAAAAAAAAATAAATATATATATATATATATATATATATATATATATATATATATATATATATATATATATATATCTAATCTATCTATCTATCAAAAACAGATTATAGATTACATTTCATATAGAATAGATAATCATTATACCCGCCTCCTTTAATATGAGGGGTGGGGTGGGGGTGGGGGGTTACAATAAGGACGGCAGATCAATTATTACAAGGACAACAGTGATATTTATTAGTTATGTTGTTTAGACACAATCACTGATTTCTGATCAGTTATAGCAAGGGCAGTAGTGCTAATGCTCCTGTTAGTTAGACACCGTCACTGATCTCGGGTCAGTTATTACAAGGACTGGGCTGCTAATGCTCATGCTAGTTAGACACCATCACTGAAGGACAGCAGTGCTAATGCTCATGTTAGTTAAACACTGTTATTGATCCCGGATCAGTTATTACAAGGACGCCGTGTTACTTATCGCTCATGCTATTTAGACGCAGGCACCGGCTTTGGATCAGTCGCTGAAAATAAAAATCCATCTAAATTATAAACTGAGCTGATTAGAACGCAAGTGGATTTTAGACATCATTTAATGAGATAGAAATCAAAGATAATTTGATTAAAACAGTGCAGTGTTTTATAAAGCATGAGCCGCAGTTAGTGTTTATCGCAGTGTTTTTGTAACATGATATTTACTGATCACAGATCAGCTTTAAAACGGTTGATCATGGTCTTGTGCATGCTATTAGTTACAGTGAGACTTTCTGTGAGTATAGTCACTGATCTAGAATCAGTCGTAATTAACGTAGTGTAGTTGCCCCCCCCCCTCCCCCCGCATCCATTTTCTATGAGTAGTGTCACTGATCTTAGATCAGTTATTCTTTTCTAGCCTGATTTTGTGCAAAATTAGTATGAATTTATTCGACTGATAGCAATTTTGTACAAATTGGATCGGTTGTAATGATTGTGATTGGTGAGTGCTGCTTGCTTGCTGTTCTTGGATCAGTTATCATTAATATTGAGCTAGTTTTGTCTACTCGCTGTGATAACTGTGCCTGGTCTTAGATCAGCTATCATGACAATATTTGTGATTCTGTTAATGGCCTGAATGATGAGCGACAGTTGGACGAGTTGAGATGTTTTAGCGTCTCTTCGCAACGGGAGTCGCTGACCTTCGATCAGTTACAATATGGATCGTTGTACTTCTGTTCATGCTGGTCAGAAGCATTCGCTGATCTTGGATCAGTTATAAAAAGTCTGTTCGTTGTAGTTAGATGCTGATATTGTATGAGTTGTAATAAGAACGGTGGCGGTGGAGGTGAAGACACACACTGATCCGGGATCAGCTGTAAGCAGGACAGTGGTGTTCTCTCTCTCTCTCTCTCTCGCTCTTCCTCTGTCTCTCTCCCTCTCTCTTCCTCTCTCTCTTCCTCCCTCTCGCTCTCTCTCTCTCTCTTGCTCTCTCTCTCTTCCTCTCTCTCTCTCTCTGTCTCTCTTGCTCTCTCTCTCTCTCTCTCTCTCTCTCTCTCGCGCTCTTCCTCTGTCTCTCTCCCTCTCTCTTCCTCTCTCTCGTCCTCTCTCTCGCTCTCTCGCTCTCTCTCTCTTCCTCTCTATCTCTCTCTCTGTCTCTCTTGCTCTCTCTCTCTCTCTCTCTCTCTCTCTTGCGCTCTTCCTCTGTCTCTCTCCCTCTCTCTTCCTCTCTCTCGTCCTCTCTCTCTCTCTCTCTCTCTCTCGCTCTCTCTCTCTTCCTCTCTATCTCTCTCTCTCTCTCTTGCTCTCTCTCTCTCTCTCTCGCTCTTCCTCTCTCTCTCTCTCTCTCTCTCTCTCTCTCTCGCTCTCTCTCTCTTCCTCTCTCTCTCTCTCTCTCTCTTGCTCTCTCTCTCTCTCTCGCTCTTCCTCTCTCTCTCTCTCTCTCGCTCTTCCTCTCTCTCTCTCTCTCTCTCTCTCTCTCTCTCTCTCTCTCTCTCGATCAGCTGTTGTCTGAGTGTAGTGTTGTAGCTTTTGTATGTGTGTTTAAACTTTAGTTCGAGGCGCTGAGCTGTGTTTTGTTCACCCCAGGTGGAGGCGGCTACGGATTCGGAGTCGGAGAGCAGAGGATTACGGGAATATCATTCTGTAGGGATCCAGGTGGAAGATGACAAACGGTAAGTGCTCAGTTTTCCATAACTGTGTTTGTTGTGTCAGTGAGAAGGGAGCTTTATGTAAACCCGAGCGAGATGCTGAGCTTCTGATGTTACTGTCGCTTTGTTCCGTCTCTCCGAGTCTGTGCAAACGTGCTCGTCCATTAAAACCTGTTTTACTTAGCCATCTCACGTCTGGATTTAATCGCCGAGTCTTTTTATTTAGGAGTTTTCTTTTTGTTTTCAGAAATGTCACTCAGACGCCGTTTATTATTAGAAGTAAACTCGTCGTCAGGGTCAGACATAAACGTCTGCGTCACGTTGCTAGGGTTAGCAGAGACTAAATGCACACAAGATGCACACGTGAGAAACGACATATAAGAATGCCGATTGGGGGCGTGGAAAGGGGCGTGGCCATGGGTGGGTACAGAGAAGAAAAACAGGGTAAAATTTTGTAATAAACCAATTATATTTATTTATTTATCTTTACTTTATTAAGTAAAGAATTTATTACTGAATGCTAAGTTAAAATATTATAGATAAACGGTTAGACAGACAGACAGACAGACAGACAGACAGAAAATACACCAGGAGGTGAAACAACTGCTGATCTGTAATCTCTAATTGTCTGTCTCTCTGTCTTTCTCTCTCTTTCTCGCTCTCTTATCTCTCTAACTCTTTTTGTCTGTCTCTTTCTCTCTCTGTCTGTCTGACTGTCTATCTCTCTCTCACTTTGTCTCTCTAACTCTTTTTTGTCTCTGTCGATCTGTCTGTCTGTCTCTCTCTCTCTTGCTCTGTCTCGTTATCTCTTTTTGGCCGTCTGCCTGTCTGTCTATCTCTCTCTGTTACTATTTTTCTGCTTCTTCCTGTCTCTCTCTCTCTCTGTCTCACTCTCTATCTCTTTTTGTCCTTCTCTCTTTTTCTGTCTGCCTGTCTCTTTCTCTGTTACTCTTTCTCTCTCTCTCTCTCCGCTGCGTCTCAGCGTGGGCCGGTTTAAGCGCTCTAACAGCGTGACGGCGGCTGTGCAGGCTGACCTGGAGCTGGAGGGTTTCCCCGCGATGGAGGATAAAGGTCTGCAGTTTGGGGGCGGCGGTCTGCAGAGGCACAGTGAGCCGAGCACGCCCACGCAGTACGGCGCAGTGAGAACCGTGCGCACGCAGGGCCTGTTCAGTTACCGTGACGACTACCGCTCGGCCAACGAGCCGTCCAGCCCACAGCGCAGCGCAGAGCCCTGGCGCGAGCCCTCTGCGCCCGCCGTGCCCACCGTGGCTGTGACGGTGACCCCGCCCCAGGCCTCCGACTCGGGCCGGGCGTCACCCTCGGCCAGGAGGGACGGCACCTGGTTCATGCAGCTGCTGCACGCTGAGACCAAGAGGATGGAGGGATGGTGTAAAGAGATGGAGGGAGAGGCAGAGGAGAACGACCTGTCTGAGGAGAGTGAGTCCAAAATACCGACTGTGATTACGTTTAATAGGATCAGACGCTGTGTGTTGGGGTTCCCTACAGGTAAATGTGTGTGTGTGTGTGTGTTTTCAGTTTTAGGTAAGATCCGGAGTGCAGTTGGCAGCGCTCAGCTCCTCATGTCCCAGAAATTCCAGCAGTTTTATTGGCTGTGCCAGCAAAATCTGGTAAGTTACACACATACGTGTGTGTGTGTGTGTGTGAGATCAGTCTTGTTGCTAGGCCCTTTTTTGAATAAAAGTCACTAAAGGGGTTCGAAAAGTCATCAAATCAAGCGACAAAGTCTCTACGTTGACATGTTCTGCAAACGTGACACACAAGGGATGGAATTTGGGGTAAAACAGAAGTGTGTCTCACTTAGGTGTGATTTTGACCTTGAATTTGAGCCCGTGTTTCGTGCGTGACATTGGCTAGAGAGTGAGGAGCAGCATTAAATCCAGCACCATTCATTTAACCGCGAAATGTCATGCAGAAATGTATGTAGACACATAAACAATAAATAACACTCTGGAATATGTGATGCCATTTCCCGCTAATGTGAAATCCATAAATATGACACTGTTCATTGATATATACGATCATGCCTTAAAACTCCACGATTTTGTCAAATTATTTTCTTTATTTGATTTATTTTTTGTAATCAGAGAAATCAGTATCTTAATCTGAGACTCATCGGCTTTTCTTAAGGACCGAGTGCTCGGTCAGCTTATCCTTCAAACCACAGACACGTTTTCTTCACAGCCGCGCACTTCGAAATTCACAAAGACATTGGCGTTCTTGGCGTTTCATTTATTCGACAATTCAAAATAGTGAATTAGAAGTGAGATAAAATAGTTGTGAACACGATTACCTCTCAGAGTACAATATATATATATATATATATATATATTTATTTATTCTGAACAAAATGGCTTCCACGCTCTTTTAAAGGTGGTGGTCTAGATGTTAACGAAAAACCTAATCTCTGTGCTGCTGTTTAAAGGGGACCTATTATGCCCCTTTTTACAAGATGGAATATAAGTCTCAGTCCTAGAATGTGTCTGTGAAGTTTCAGCTCAAAATACCCCACGGATCATTTATTATACCCTGCTGGAAATGTCCCTTGGATGGAAGCAAAAACACTCAGTTTTCGTGTGTGTCTCTTTAAATGCAAATGAGCTGCTGCTCCCCACCCCCTTTCCAGAACAGGGCTGCGCCTTTACAGCTCATGCTTCGGATACTACAGCAACAACAAATCACTAGAATCAGTATGACTGATACCGTAAATACCGGTGTTCAGCCCTATAGGTATGAATTATACAGACAGTAAGCGTTTTCGGGTTTAAAAAAATGAATACGACGTAGCTCTGGTCTCCGTGAATACAAACAGAGACAATGATAACTTTAGCCGCGTTAGCCGTGGAATTTGCTAACACGCACATTCGGAAAGGCGATTTACAAACATTCACAAAATATAAAGTGCGATAGTTACGTCTTCTGGATAGGAAGCCGGACCACGAGTGCAGATCCATGCTTGAGAATAAACTTTTCAGCTTTGTATTGACCCTCGTTCTCCAAGCAGTCTGCTGTAAAATAATTCGAAACATACAAACATACACGAATTTAGCTATTTTTTGGCGCACATTTTGTTCAAAAATAAAACTTCCCCACTGCGCCTCATGAGTACATGAAGACTCTTATGTTCGTTCTTACAGCCAAGAACAGAACACTTACGACGCTTGCGAAGCTGAGACGTTCTCATCACTGTAGCTGATCCAGCGCGGAGAACATGGCCGACTGTGTGCTGCTCACTCAGGGGAGGAGCTATGCTAATAGGGCAGAGTCTGTCACCAGTCGTGGGCGGGGCCTACTCCGCTGTGACGTCACTCATTTTGAAACACCACGTAAAAGTGAATTTTGCATAATATGTCCCCTTTAAGAACAATCTGGCAACCTTGAAACTCATTGGCATAAATTGAGAATCTTAAGCAGCTGCATAACGTGATTCTGAATACGAGCAACTTTCCTTTCATAACTTTTGGTAACTCTGAATCCAACAATAATGCAGTGAATATTGTTAGTTCAGGGAATCTTAACGCATTAGGGTCATTAGCTTGTTAGCTACTTTGGCGTCATAGCGCCTGTGCAAATTTTAAGAAGCAAACTTTGTACAAAAAACAGTTCCAGTTTGATGAGCTGTATTTGAGGCAGCTAGGACATTACACAGATATCACTGTGAGTTGTGTAACTCGGCAAGGATCTATCGACAAGCATGTATTTGATCTGTGAAAGGCAATTCGTTTGTATAATCATATTAATCCTTAACTCATTAAGTCGTATCAGGGTAATCTCATTGTTGATTAAGTAGCTGTCCTTCCAGTCCCCCACTTTAGCTGCTGATTAGAGTTTGATGAAGCGTAAAACTTATTAAGGGTCCGTCAGGAAAAGTGTCGATGGGGTGAGCAGAAATTTGGGAACTAAGTCAAGCCCCGGTCGGAGAAAATGGACTCGGCTTCTCTTTGAATTTGCTGAAGGATCCAGCTTGTGTTCACTTGTGATGCTGACTACACAAGCTCAGACCTCAGCATTTATAAAGCTCTCTTACTTTTTTAAACTTGCATTTGACTTCTGATGTCTACTTTTATTATTATTATTATTATTATTATTATTATTATTATTATTATTATTATTATTATTGTTATTGTTATTCTTATTAACTATTATAATATTATTTTGCTTTTTTGTGTACTGCTTATTTTGTGTACGGTGCTTTGAGAAGCTGCTTTTAAAGGCGCTCTATGAAATAAAGTTTCTTATTATTATTACACACGAGGACATCTAGTGGAGGAGTGTGCTGCATGGCACGTGTGTGAACGTGCTCCTCAGTAATGAAGCAGGAGGAACTTCACTGCATAACGCATCAGAGCTAGTAATGGAAAGAAGATTGAATATTAATACAAACACTTGCTAAAGCTCAAACAACAATTATAAAACAAACCAAAAATGCAATCTCTGTTACTGGATACCTACAATAATACATAACACCTGTGTAATAATAACAATAATAATAATAATAATAATAATAATAATAATAATAATAATAATAATAATAATACATAACACCTGTGTAATAATAATAATAATAATAATAATAATAATAATACATAACACCTGTGTAATAATAATAATAATAATACATAACACCTGTGTAATAATAATAATAATAATACATAACACCTGTGTAATAATAATAATGATAATAATAATAATAATAATAATAATAATAATAATAATAATAATACATAACACCTGTGTAATAATAATAATAATAATAATAATAATAATAATAATAATAATACATAACACCTGTGTAATAATAATAATAATAATAATAATAATACATAACACCTGTGTAATAATAATAAACACCTGAAAAATACTTCCATCCTATTTAACTAACCAATAAAATAAAACAGGTTTTAGCTTTTTCAGATTTTTGACCTGCTATTAAATCATATTAATTAACAAGGGTTTATTAGATAATCAAACAGACAGACAGACAGACAGACAGATAGATAGACAGATAGATAGATAGATAGACAGTTGGATAGATAGATAGATAGATAGATAGATAGATAGATAGATAGATAGATAGATAAACAGATAGATAAACAGATAGATAGATAGATAGATTGATTGATAGATAGATAAACGGATAGATACATAGATAGATAGATAGATAGATAGATAGATAGACGGATTGATAGATAGATAAACGGATAGATAGATAGATAGATAGATAGATAGATAGATAGATAGATAGATAGATAGATAGATAGATAGATAGACAATTTTAAATGTCACTTTTCTGGATTGCTCACACTACTATTTATACTAATACTAATTGAGAAAAAAATTTACTTTTTTGAAACTGTAGGTTTGATTTTAAAGTAACACATTTCACAACAACAATTTTTATATTGGTTTAAAATAACAGATGGAATGGAAAGAAATAGATAAATTAAAAATAATAATATTAATAATATATAGATATGTCATCAACCTTGAGCTCTGAATCCATATGTAGTGTTATATTAGTGTCACACTGCTCATAGCCACAGAGTACTACAGGAGAAGCACAGCTACTGTAAACATACTGTAAACACCCTGTAAACACACTGTAAACATACTGTAAACACACTGTAAACATACTGTAAACACACTGTAAACATACTGTAAACACGCTATAAACACACTGTAAACATACTGTAAACATACTGTAAACACACTGTAAACACACTATAAACGCACTGTAAACACACTGTAAACATACTGTAAACGCACTGTAAACATACTGTAAGCACACTGTAAACATACTGTAAACATACTGAAAACACACTGTAAACACACTGTAAACACACTATAAACACACTGTAAACATACCTTAAACATACTGTAAACACACTGTAAACATACTGTAAACGCACTGTAAACATTCTGTAAACATACTGTAAACACGCTGTAAACATACTGTAAACGCACTGTAAACATACTGAAAACACGATGTAAACACACTGTAAACATTCTGTAAACAGCAGGAACGTGACGATTCGTTTCATGCAAAACATTATACATGAATCATTTATATCTGTACTTTACTGTGTAAGTCAGCGTAAAAAGTTTAAACGTTTAAACTTGTGACCGGTGCAGGATCCAAGTGCCATGCCGCGGCCCACCTCTCAGGACCTGGCTGGATTCTGGGACCTGCTGCAGCTCTCCATTGACGACGTCACCTCCAAGTTCGACGAGCTGCAGAAGATCAAGAGCAACGATTGGAGGATTATAGAAAGTCCTGTAAAGAAGGTACGCTCTGATTGGATGCTAGACCGCTTCAAGCATTTGGACATCTTTCGGTTTAAAAGAAAATCTCTCACCTTTCTTTTCCGATTTTAATTTTTGAATTCACAAAGGCCATTTCCCAGTTTTATTTCACGTGATTTTACAGTGAAATAACAGAACATATGTAGGGAAAAAAATGTTTTAAATTTAATTTGTAAAAAGAAGTCAACAGTGTATGCACGTGCAGAAACTGCTCCAGACCACTAGGGGGCGACATTTCCAACTTTTCATTTTTAAATTTTTTTTTGTACTTCCAAAATTTCCATCAAATATCTGTAGAACTGTTAACAAAGCAGCTGCTCAGAGTTTGCTAGATAATTACCACGGCAGTCTTTTATTCCTCACTTTAATGTGTTTAATGTCGTTTATGTGTTTGATTTTTTCTACAGATGATTTTTCCAAACCAAAAAAAATAATTCTCAGGCTGTTTATTCAAGTAGTTTTTTTTTTCTGCTGTTGTGATGTGACTCTGTCATCTGTCTGATCAATTGTGTTTGCCATTTTTTTTTTTTAAATCTCAGCTCCCACCCCCTGTACCAAAGAAGATGCTGAAGAAGAGCGTGACGCGGGAGAAGTCTCTGGATCTTCCTGACCGGCAGAGACAAGAAGCGCGAAGGCGCCTGATGGCCGCCAAGAGAGCGGCGTCGTTCCGGCAGAACTCGGCGACAGAGCGAGCCGACAGCATCGAGATTTACATCCCCGAGGCCCAGACGAGACTCTGAGAGACTCTCCACAGCTTCATCGCAGCTCCATCTTCATCATCATCATCATCATCATCATCCTCACCTCACCATCACCGTCAACCAGCCAAACCACTATCGATCGATACCGAATATCCCATCTCTCGAAAAACAATATCTAAACATAACATAATCAAACATGATTACTGAAGAAAATAGGGTTGTTGTTTTGTTTTTGTTTTTTTTTTTACGAATATTAAGAACGGTGTCTGAGGCTGTCGTGTTCGATACGTGGAGAGAAACTTACGTTTCGCAAAAGCAAACTTTAGGCATTTACGTGCTATCAGCCTTACGACGTATCACTAAACTAGTGCTATTCAGTAAGTTACATAAGTATCGTTAAACAAACTGACAAAAAAAAAAAAACATTTGGCTATACTGTTCACGAGAGGTGTGTGAGAAGTGGCTAAAAGTCTTGGTGCTTTTTGGATTTTTCACATTATCGAAGTGCTATTACTGACACTGCGCTCTGAAACCAGCACGAGCTCACCGCTTTTTTTCTTGTTGTTGTTGTTGTTGATGTTTTTGTTGATATGGAGTCAGGGGGTGACATTTATTTATTGATTTATTTCGCTTCTCTATCGCTGTCTCTCAGTTCAGATGAACATCGTTCTAACCCTCGTAACGGTTATAAAAGTGCCGACGTGTCAAATACCTCAAACATGCGCGATAGGTCAAAAGGTCAAAAGTCTCAAATCGAATTTTAAAGTCACTCAGGTAGACACAAGTCTATCGTCGAGCGCCTGATTTAGCGCAGAAATATCTCATCTATGTGACGTTTCATATTCCACCCCATCAGACTGGGTGGTTTTGGTTGTTTTTGGTTTGTTTGTTTGTTTGTTTGTTTGTTTGTTTTCTGGGATGGATTTGCTTAGAGCTTCTGAATCGCCGATGTATGGTTTGAGAACAAAAAGCATTTTTGCACTTTCTTCTTCTAAATATACTCGTGTATGTATTTCCAAGGGAAATGTATTTATTGCCGTTCGCAGACGTATTGTTGCAGTTGAATTGCAAGGTTGTGTACGTACCGGGAGCGATTTCTAGGCTTTGTTTGTTTGTTTGTTTGTTTGTTTGTTTGTTTGTTTTGGGGTTTTTTTCCACCGTCATCACCAACAAACAACCTTTCCTCCCTCAAATGATGAGTCTCGGGTTCTTTTATATTTTTCTGTCGGTAAAAAAGAAAGAAAGAAAGAAAGAAATCGTACGCTAACAGTTCTGTGGTCGCGGCTTCAGAATCCAGGCAGAAGCAAAGAAAAATGTCGTGTTGAACATTTCAAAGAGAAACGCGTTCACGGGTCATTTCCTGGCGTCTGAATCGAAAAGGTAAATGAGCCGAGACGGGAAAATGAAGCCTGCGACAGGGCTGTAAATCATTAGGGTCGGTGCGTTATTAAGGATACGTCTGTGACGCTTACTTTCCGATGGGTGTGGCTTTGGAACCAGATTAAAAAATGATTATAGACATGACAAGAATAGGATTACGGAGATTGAGGATTTTGCACTGAACGTGGATTTATAATCGACTCTGTGATGTACATAATATTGTTTTCTTCGCGCTCCTCCGGTTTGGGGGTTCGAATCCCGCCTCCGCGTTGTGTTCGTGGAGTTTGCATGTGGTTCCGGGGTTTCATCCGGGTACTCCGGTTTCCTCCCTCAGTCCAAAGACATGTGTTGTAGGCTGATCGACGTTTCTAAATTGTCCTCAGTGTGTGAATGCGATGGGTCGGCACCCCGTCCAGGGTGTCCCCCGCCTCGTGCCCTCGTTCCCTGGGACAGGCTCCAGGCTCCCCGTGACCCCGTGTAGGATAAGCGCTATGGAAAACGGATGGTTGGTTCCAATGCTACGTCTGAAGCTAGCTAAAAACACGAGTCGTACTGTATTTTCTGGCCTTGGCAGCTCCATCCGCGACAAGCACAGCTTTCAGAAAACCAGAGATAAAGACGTCTTTATCGGTTTCTCCTGCCTGGATTTTGAAGCAGCCATCATGAAACAATGAGTCATGTTTTATTTTTTTTTTTATTTTTATTTATGCTACTGACGTGGGAATAAAACGACTGTTGAACGAGAGTTTGTGCCGCCAAATGATGCTCGTGGAGTTTAAACGCACCTTCCATCAGAAAGTCAAATATTCAGCTCGTTCGTGCTACGGTCACACGAAGCTTTTCGGGTTTTCCTCCACTTCTCCACATGGCTAGTCATTAGACGTGTTATTACCTTCGCAAGATTGACAATTTGCTCAAATAGCTTCATTTCTCCGTTATTCTGACCTGGAGTGGAACGGATATGATCCGTGTTTTGCGTCTCCGTGGCGCCCGGTGTGACACATCGAACAAGCCTGTATCAAAGCGGCGATTTTTTTAAGTAATCCGTGACCTTTCAGAGGGCGATTCTGTTATCCCCGGCTTCCCTCCACGGCTGATGGTGATGAGACGTGATGTGTCGTTCGGATACGGCCGAAAACAGAGCCAGTGGGGGAAATTTTTCGTTTTTGTTGTTGTTGTTGTTGTTGTTGTTGTTTTGGGTGGAACAGAAATAAAGCGTGTTTGGTGTTCGGTTCTTCTGGCGTCCGTTGTCGTGCGCGTCCAAGTGACCGGGCGCTATGATTAATCCCGCTATGAAGCTTATTGTGCGATCAACGATTTCACAAAATCCACCCAATTACGGTGCTGCAAACGTCAGAACTTCGGTCCAAATCAAGAAGTTCAGCTCAGCCTCCTTTTTTTTTTTGTTTATATGACCTTATGACCTTATGTTGTTTTGCCTACATGTCAGTTTGAGATCTGTATTTACGAAGAAAAGAAAAAAGGTCACACCTGAGAGATCGTCTCGCGTGCTGTTTTACTCAGAAGGAGAGAGGACGTCTTAACACGGCAGGCTTGTGTGTAACACACACCTTTCTTAGATGACATTTGGCCTGCCTTGTCTTTCCGCACATACGCACAGCAAGGCCTGTCACAAGATTACGATAATATATGCAGAAACGCTGCTCGCCTGAAAGCCTCGCTCCTGGCAGGCACTAGCACACGACAGATTTCCGGTTCCTTTATTTTTGACCTTTACTAGTAATTTTAGATCAGATCTGTCACCTCAGACAGTGCAGTGCATGTCATTCTGCCCAGATTTCTACCAAGGCATCACTAAAGATGTGAAAGATTTATACAACTAGACTAATCAAACGTCTGGCCTGAAATCCAAACGATTTCATTATATATATATATATATATATATATATATATATATATATATATATATATATATATATATATATAAATTTTAGTAATTGACAGCTCTATTTTAAATGCTGAATACAGCACTGATTTAACATCAGTGGAATTACATTCAAAAAACAGAGCTCAGAATTTTTCCGAATTAGATTATTGCTCTGTATCCTTATTTCCACCAAAGGCCAGACCTGGTGGTTCCAGGGTTTCTGGTCCATGTCCACAGGACCTAACCAGGAACCCAGAACATCTTGAGACTCTCCTGCGCAAAAAAAAATAAACCTTAATGTTACCACCCTCGTCAGCATGTTAATTCATCACCATGAAATTAGAAGAGTGTGCAATAACGTGCCAAAAAAAAAAAAAAGTTCCTGGGCCTTAGGTTTACGCCTTTTTCCTGAGCTAAAATTGCTGGACTAAAATTGTTGTACTGTAGTTCCCAGGCATTAGTTCCTGAGCTAAAATTCTTGAACTGAAAATATGCACTTTAGTTGCATTGCTACGCTTCCTGGACATACATTCCTCTGCTTCCTGGGCTAAAGTTTCAGACTAACACTGCTGAAGTTCTTGAACTGTATTCCCCAGGCATTAGTTCCTGGGCTTATATTATTTGGACTTAAGATCCTTGAGTGAAAAAACAATGTGGTCTTAAGTTCCTGGACTTAAATTCCTCTGCTTAAGTTGCTGGACCAAAGGTGTCTACTTATGTTCCTGCTTTTAAGTTCCTGTCTTACATTACTGGGTTAAAATCTCTGATCTTATGCTAACGAAATAAAGTTCCTGGGCCTTAAAAGTCTGCCCTTAGTTTCCTGGTCTAAAGAGACTGGATGGAAGTTCTTAGACTATAGTTCCCAGACATTAGTTTCTGGGCTTAGATTGTTTGGATTTAAGATCCTTGAGTGAAAAAATGTTGGTCTTAAATTCCTCTGCTTAAGTTGCTGGACTAAAGTTCTCTGCTTATGTCCCTGACCCTAAATTGATGTCTTTCATTCCTAGGCGAAGGTTCCTGGGCTTAAATCCATGGGTTTAAGTTCCTGGGGTAAATTTGCTGGACTTTAAGTTTCCACCCTAAGGTTCCTGGACTAAAGTGGGGGACTAAAAGTGCTAGGTTAAAGTTCTTGAACTAACTTTCAAAGGCATTAGTTCCTGGGCTTAAATTCTTGGACTTAAGATCCTGGACTGAAAATATTGTCATAAGTTTGTTTGCTAGAATTTCCAGACTTCTGCTTAAGTTGCTGGTCTAAAGGTGTTCCTTTAAAGGTGTTCCTTTAGACCAGCAGCTTAAGCAGAGGTCTGGGAATTCTAGCAAACAAACTTATGGCAATTACCGGAATAAAGTTGCTGGGTCTTAAAAGTCTGTCCTTGGTCTAAACTTTCCTGGTCTAAAGTGACTGGATGGCAGTTCTTAGACTATAGTTCCCAGACATCAGTTCCTGGCTAAAGAAATATGGCCATAATTCTGCTGTTTAGTTTTCTGGAATAAATTTCCTGGCCTTAAATTCCTTGGCTAAAGTTCCCAGTCTTATGTTCGGGGCTACTGTTTTGGACTGACGTTCCTGGGCTGAAATTTCTGAGCTTAGGTCTCTGGAATAAAGTTCCTGGGCCTTAAGTTTCTGGATAAGGTTCCTGGATTGAGGTGGCCATTAAAATTGCTGAACTAAACGTCTTGGATTATATTTCCCCAGACATTAGTTCCTGGATTTAAACTCCTTCATGGAGGTTGCTGGATTTAAGTTTCTGGGCTAAAATTGCTGTGCGGAAACTTCTTAAGCTAAAGTGTTAACATTTCTGGATTTAAATTGCTCTGCTTAAGTTCTTGACCTTAAGCTCTTTGACTAAAGTGAAGATCCAGGTATAAAATTCCTGGACTTAAGTTCCCAGACTGAAGCATTGGACTAAACTTGCTGGACTTAAGTTTCTAGGCTAAAGGCCAGAGTATAAAGTTCCTGAGTTTATTCCTGGGCCTGAATTTCTGCTTAGCAGATTTTGGACTAAACTTTCTGGCCTCCTCAGCAGAAATACAGCTGCTGTGGTTTAACCAAATTCCTGACATCGATCGTTTTAGGATAACGCTTACGTTCTTATTGATTACCTTCGCTCCTGATGCCTTACACTGTGTCGCGTTACAGTATCATTACAGACGGTGACATGGTCACATGCTGGGATGCGTTTTAGCGGTGACGCAATGCAACAAAAAGCAAGTCGGGCTGTAATCAACTTAACAGTTATTCACAAAGAATATTACACTTCAGACATTTTTGTACTTGCCTATTAAACATGGACAATATTAGACACCATAGCCGGGGGTTAGTATTTCCTCCCATCGTTACTCATGAATGTGTTTTTGTGCTACATTTGGACTCTTTTTTTATGCATTCGAGTTTTGATTATTTAAAAAAAAAGAAAAAAGAAAAAGTGAAGCTTTTGCAGATGTGGCCTGTGTATTGTTGCAGCTATGTGAGGTGCTTATTAATGAAGTTATGTGTGCAGTGCATTGTGGGATTTCTCTCGCGGGTTCCTCACAGACCCCCTTAATTGGTTTCCACTCTCAAAAGCGTACAGTTCTTTCAGTAAGTGTGAGATGCAGGGTGAAAACACCAAACCTCGTAAGTCTGTCCCACCCCCCAACCCCCCTCAGTTATTCTCACCGGCGCAGGACAGCATTTCGGTCTTCTGTTGGATTTTTTGTTTTTAATTGCCAAGAATGTCTGTTCATCCCTTATTCCCAAACGCAGCCATGCGCGCAACAAATCTAGATTATTCGGTACCGAATTCGTGGTACAGTGTTTTCCGTAGAATACGTAGATCTAGGGTATAATCCATAATCTGGAAAACTGGACAAGTTAGTATACTGACTGCTAATTCTAGATGTTAAAGGCTCAGGACTAGTTTTAATCAGTGCCCAGAAACGGTTTTATTTACAAGGGCCTGGGATTGAATTTTTTTTTTCCCCTAACGTTTATTTAGTTATTTATTGTGGCTTATTTATTTTTATTCCTAGTTACTTGTAGTCCAATCCTCAGTTTGGGTTACATTCTGCCCATCACCATGTGGCTTTAATTTGGGTTTTCCAGTTTCCTCTCACCTCCCTAAAACATACCACTAAGGGAATTGGTTAAGATAAATCACCCCCTAGGTCTGAACGAGTGTGTGAAAATGTGTGTGTGTGTGTGGGTGTGCGTGGTGCCCTGCGATGTACTGGCATCCCATCTCACGCTCAGTATTCCCGGGATATACAGTACTCCGGCTCCACCACCACCCCGACCTGGATAAAGCACTTCACCGAAGATGAATAAATTAAAACGAAGGATATATTTATTTATTTATTTAATTGATTTTATTCATAGGTTTATTTATTTATTTAAGTAAGACTTAGGGTTGAAATGCTACACACTTTTAATACAGGATGTATTCATTAGAAGGTTAAAGTAATGGAGTCCTAGAGCGCTTCATGTTTCCAGAATGTTCTACGCTGTTAGAGGTACAGAGTTATAAAGAGTTCAGAAATATTATCAAAGTCATGCGTGTCGTGTGTTCGCGTCATGCTGGAATTGCGGTAACGCCCCCTTTTCCACACTTCCACGTTTTCCTAGAAGTAGCCTTAACAGAACTTTACGTCCACTACAACAATCAACGAGGCCCGGTTTGGATTTGTCACTTTACTGCGTCAAACCTAAATCCCAGCAATCATTTCTATTCTTTATTGAGCCTAGAATCCTTCACTGCTCAAAAATTAGGTAAAATATGTTATATATATATATATATATGTATATTCCATCGTGAGCGAAGAGGATAAAATTCCATGTGTCTATAAAACTTCCTGGAAATGATTTTACCCTGCGTCTTCGTACTTCCTGTCCATGATGAGATGATGAGTGTTCGATACCGCTCAGAGCTGGGAATCTCTTCGGAGTCACGAATTACAATAACGAGAGCAAAAACGCATACGTTAATGCTCGAGCTAATCTTCAAGTTCCACTGCACTGCGTAACTGTGACGATATTATTACTTTTAATATTAAAAATTGTATATACATATTACCGCAATTCTGTCAAGATGTGAACACACAGTCTTTTCAAGCTTACAAAATATATGTGAGAAATATAACGAGCAAGAAAGATTTCTTATGAAGAAAGCGGTTTAAAACTCCGCGGTTCATGCTAATTTCTACAGTTTACCGCCTTTTCAGACTTCCGTGACTTTTTACATCGGTTTATTTGACGAGTCGTGAGATCGTGTTGAGTTTTGCAGCTACATTTTGTCGAAACTATTACCAAATTCTTCCCCGGTACAGTCTTATCACGATCCGAAACCGCCACGTTGCCCAAAATCAAGAGATGCGCCATAATACCAGCCCGGATGACTTGCTCAGAAGAAAGCGCAGTGATCGTTATTAAGCTAGTTCGATGATATCCATCTTTAGATTTCCTCTTACTTGAAACCATCCACATGTACCATGCATTACTGAATTTATATCCGAAAACCCATCTCGGCTGAAACTGCTGTATGTTTTATTCACCTTTCCGTGGAGTCACGAGAGGCCGAGAGAAGTCGCTTGGTTCTCGAAATGTGAAAAGACATTTAAAAAGAAAAAAAAAAGAGAAGATATAATTTACAAAGCGGTAGTCGTTTAGCTAAGAATATTTTCATTTATTATACTGTATAGGCTATCATATCAATACGAAGGAGGAATATAATACCAAATATTCATGATTTGTACAGAAATATATATAGATATATATAGATATATAAATATATAAATGACGCTTCATTGAAGCAGAACTATTTTCTGCTCTTCCTCATGGTTTTGTTTCTTTAATCTTACGTTGCCTGGGTTGTTTTGATACACTGTTATGATGGCATGCAAGGTAACTGATATTACTGAATGTCTGATTTATTATTGGCTTCATTGCTTTTTGTAACCGCATTGTTGAATGTCATATAAGTTGATTCATTTGTTGACATTTTATTGCACTATTGGATTTTAATCAATTAATTCAACTGCTTTCATTTTATGTTTAAAACTATGGTTTGGAGACCTTCAAGGTCAGTTTTGAATCTTTGGGTTATCTTTTCAATGAGATGTTTATTTATTGTTCATCAAATGTAAATATTTCTGCCATTAAATTTTTTGGAAGAAACCACTTGTATAATCTTTTTGAGTACATTTTCTTCCGCCTGCTTCTACTATTTATTCACTAAGTTTTTAGTTCACTTTAGGACTGAGAATCGAATCCAAAAAGAGTCGATTCTAAGGATTTCTGGCGCTGGATACAGAGAGTCGACTCTGAAGCCTGGGAGTCGATTCCACACTCTGATATGTTCAGACTATGAATGATGGAAAATTATCAAATCTTTATTTTATATTTTACAAGATCTCGGGTTTTTCTGTTCGTTTGTTTAATGTTTAATTAATATCAGCTAAAATGTTTTAAACTGAAGAATTGACTTTGAGGATCGGTTCGTAAAACCTGGAATCAGAGTCTACTCAAAAAATTGCACCGATTCGTTCATCTTCGAATTCTATTGGTCGTCAGTGCTTTACTGACACCCGTATCAGCCAATCGACAGCCAGAGAAAGCCCAGCAGGGGTGGGGGTTGTGCTGTCGTTGTTGACCTAATGGCTGTCATATGAGCGCTAGTTATTTGGGTTGGAGAAAAGGAGACGCCGCCTGTGCATGGAGTTCGTAACTTCTTCCAAAACATACGTAAGATATGTTTTCATTCTATTTAACATCTTAATACGTTCTAAATGACAGTTTAGACTCTTATGAGCTTTATTGAGGACGTAGGGAGCTTAAATTAGCTTTGTATCGCGTAGCCTGCTAGCTAGCTCAACTAAGATACGAAGGCTGTATCTTAAATGACTCACTACACCCTTAGTTTGTGCACTTGATAGGGTATAACAAATTGCACGATATATTTAAAATACTTATATATATTTATATATATTTAACACGATATATATTTTTTTTAAAGTGTTCAAATTTAAATTTGTGTAAATTTGTGTATAGCTGGCATTCTGAATTATTAAATAAAAAATAAAAGAAATGAATTATGAGGGCTGAATCCTAAATAGCCCCCTACTCCCTATATAAGTGCACTACTTATATTTTCGGGACGTTACCATAGTATAATGCGTTCCCAATGAACAAATACTTTTCATTATTTATTTTTTATATGATGTGAGTTATTATAGTGGTTTATATGGAAATGTGTTTACTTTCTAACCTAAAGAACGACGTTTCATACTTATCTGTTTAAAGTCACATGTAATGTTGTGGAACAGGTCAGTTCCTGTTTTCACTTGCTTTCACAGCTGTAAAGGGTTCTGAGGGAGATGGTGTGTGTGAAACCACGATGCTGCAGGACCGACGCTGTTCTTAAGGCACGACGAGGTTGCGATTAGAATGATTTTTATTTGTATGTCTCGATACTGACTCTGTCTCTGATTGATTTTACTTCCTGCAGCTGTCTGATTCGTGAGCTGAGGGACCGGCGTCCGTCACCCCACGTAAAGGAAGTCCTCGGAGCTGAGAGAAAATGGACGGCACGGTGAACGGAGAGAAGCCTCATCCTACAAGCTGCATCTTCGACCTGGACTACAGCTCCACATCTGTACAGCTGCAGCTCTTCGGCCTCGGCTTCGGCTTCTACAGCCTCGTCTTCCTCCTGACTTACTTCCTGTCTGCCCTGCTGTCCCAGACCTACCGCTCTCTGTCCGCTAAAGAGAAGGTGTGGGGTGTTAAGAGAGTCCTTCCTGTAGAACTAAAAGTCCAGGAGGTGGAGATCGTACCTGATCCTAACAGGCATCCGTCTTGAGACGCACTCTGTCTTCTTATGGTTAGACTCCGCCCATGCGGGAGGAGCTGGGTCAGGTCCGATTTCACCCCCTGGACTTTTGGTTCTGCGTTGAGGGGTACTTGGTGATTTTCTGTTTGAGATAACCGCGTACTCATTTTTTTCTCTCTCTGTAATAAGACAAAACTTAACGTGATGTGATGCGCGTCTGTGTGCAGGTGTTCTGGTGTTTGGCGGCGACGCGGGCGATCTTCGGCTTGCAGGGGTCGTGGGCGGGGTTACGGGCGCTGATGGAGGACGGCCCATTGTTCAGCGATAAGGTGCTCGGACAGACGGGCTGGTCATGGTTCACCTTGCTGACTGCGTGTGGGTTCTTCGCGTTCGAGAACGTCGCTCTGCACGGCTCCAATCTGGTGTTCCGCTCCTTCGACGCTCCGCTCGCCGCCCATCACGCCTTCGCCCTGGCCGGCTTCAGCGGGACCGCGCTGTACGCAGACATGGGCCACTTCCTGGCCATCATCACGCTGCTGCTGGAGATGAGCACGCCCTTCACCTGCATCTCCTGGATGCTGCTCAAGGTGGGAGGAGCCAGGCTGAAACGAAAGATGCTATTGGTTAAAAAACACACAGTGCAGCCATGAAGTCCCATAATGCACTGCACCATTTAAAGACATGTTACCTGTATAGTTTGGGACCCCACGACACGTCCGCGTTAGACTGACGTTTTATCTGGCCTACATAATAAACGGATTGTGGTTTGGGACACGGCTACAGGTATAGTGGACTAACGAGCATGTCGTATTTATGAGGGTGTTTATGTGGTCTATATAGCACACATGGTGTAGTTCGAGACACGCCCACAGTGGACTGACGGTGATGCTTACAGAGTGAATACGCCCGTGTGGTTTGGGACACGTCCACAGTCCGATCATGATGGTGCTTCATGTGCTCTATATAGGGAATCTGGATTGAGGTTTGGGACACATCCAAATTGAATTAGTGATGGTGCTACGTTCATGGCCGCGTTCGTGTGGTGTCATTTGGGACTGATAATGGAGCTTATGTGGCCTATGTAGTAAATATACATATATAGTAAACCAAGGGATTGTGGTTTCGGACACCACCCTAGTCGATTGATGGTGTGACAGTTATGATGGTGTTTATTAAAAATAAATATATAGGGAATAAGATTGGTGGTTTGGAACAGGTCCGTGGTCGAATGGTGACGGAGAGGCATTTATGGTGGTGTTTTATGTGACCTATGTTGTAAATATAGTGTAGATTGAGACACGTCCACTGTGGTCTGATTGGGTAGCGCGTATGATGATTTATATGGTCTATATAGTGAGTAGGGTTTGTGGTTTGGTTTGGGACACGCCCATATCTGATTGATTGGTGTGTATGTGGTCTATATACTGAGTGTGGTTTGGGACACATCCATAGCTGAAGGATGACTGTGTTTTATTTTATTGTCTGTGTTATTTTATTATGCGTGTGTTTAGAAAGAACTTCCTCAGGGTAGTTCCTCTATCACGACATCGGTTAGTTTCAAAAAGAAGAACGAAGCGGGTGAAAGGTTTTTTCACTTAACTGTAAACACGCATCATGTGACATGAGCTGATGATCGGTTTGCAGATGCATGGTCGTGCAATCTCAACGACAACAAACGATCTCCTTATTTTAATTATTGCCCTCATTTATTCCTTATTTATTTAACAATCAGTCATTGCTAGACAGCATCTGTCTCTCTCTCTGTCTCTGTCTCTCTCTCTGTCTCTCTCTCTCTCTGTCTCTCTCTCTCTCTCTCTCTCTCTCTCTCTGCATGCAGGCTGGTTGGTGTCGTACTCTGCTGTGGCGAGCGAATCAGTGGTTGATGATCCACATGTTCCACTGCCGCATGGTGCTGATGTACTACATGTGGTGGGTGTGTTGGTGTCACTGGCCCGAACTGCTTGTGCACATTCCTCTTCCTCAGCTCCTCATCTTCCTCATCGGCCTGGCGCTCCTCACGCTCATCATCAACCCCCTGTGGCTGCACAAGAAGACCATGCAGCTCCTCAACCCCGTCGACTGGAACTTCAGCAGCAAGCCAGCACCCGAGAACGGCAAAGCCCACAGGAACTGAGCTCGGACGCCGGTATTACTGAACCGTGTTCCCCAGCCTCATATTCATCTTTATAGGGTTTGGCGTTTGGCGATGATCCATGGCTGGGAGTTACTAAGCGTGGGTACTTCCGATTGCAGGAGCAGTCGAACAAAAACGGCTTGTTTTCTTTATTGTACGATAAGCTCGTTATTTGTCTCCTTTTATTCGTTGATTTGGCCAACAAGGCGAAAATGTCAAACATGGACGCAATTTATTCCAAATGTATGTTGGTGAATGGTGAATTGTCCCAAATTCATGTTTATTACACATATTTACATATTTATAATACTATATTTCCATATAGGGGTGGAGCAATATGACAAATATCATCATGATATTAGAAGGCATTTCTACGATATACGATATGGCTATATATATATATATATATATATATATATATATATATATATATATATATAACATTTAAAATATTTTCTTGGCGAAACTTTTATTAAAATAAATAAATTAGGATTGAGAAGAAGGTGGGGGGAATAAAACACTGTAATTAAAAATTTGTTAATGTATTTTACAAGTAATGTCAAATATTAATACATCACAATACCAGCAGTATCTTAACAAAGCGTATTGGGACAGTTTATCACGATATCGATATTATATCGTGTCGTCCAGCCCTAATTCTCATCCGCATGAGTTTTTTCTTTGACGCCGCGGTTATCCCGCTGACGTCGTGCTACGTTAGCCGGCCAGCTGAAGGTTGTGTTTTTGGATCTCTCAGCGACTCGCTGTTTCGTTCCTCCTGAGGTTTGGAGCCGAATCCGACGCAAACGTCCATCGCGTTCCTACCGTCACGGGTCTCGTGATCCGTATTTACACTTCCTGTTTCTTACGGAGAAACTGTTGTGCAGTTCCACGTATCGACGCGTCGCATGACAGGAACGTGGACGTTACCTCAGAACTTTTAGAAATTATTCGAAAATAAACAGAAACCTGTTTAAGGTTTTTTTTCCTCTGGGTTGGGTTTCACCTCGAGAGGTGGAGCGATATTGTTGAAGTGTCGAAATAACAATATTAATATTGTGTGCAACAAATATTGCGATTATTATTTTTTTATTATTATTATTTTTTCTTTAATCATGACCAACTAAGAAGGAATTCTTTTAACTATCCTGACTGGAGGGATTGCTGTGTTTTTTTTTTTGTTTTTTTTTTAAATTAAAATTATCAGGTCTCCAGGAGTCGCGTTTACGCTATTTGAAGATTTGTGATGTAATAAATTGTAACTTTAGCTTCTTTTTTTTTTTCCCCTCTCCTGATGAATGCTTTAGGCTTTGTTCAGGCAGACAGCTCAAATCCAACATTTTTTGTGTCATTTATTTATTTATTTATTTATTTGTTGCCTTTCTTGTTCCGACTGGCGTAGCTTTTCTGCGGTCCTCCTGAAGATCGGATATTTGACGGAACCAGCGTGAAGCTGTAATACTGTCATATAACTATAATATAACTGTAATATTTACAATAATTAGAATTTTTTTCGAGGACTGTAGCGCTCGCGAATGAGAGCAGCAGCGATAACGGAAAATGAGTTCAGCAATAAACTATTCGTAATAAATTAGTGAGCAGTTTACATATTTACATTAATAAATACGTTAATTAAGCAGTTTTTTTTTTTTTTTTGGGGGGGGGTTAACCACTAAACCTTGACTTCTGTTTTAAAAAATTGAATTATTAAGCCCGGTCTTTAATCTTTCGTTAGTAAACTACATATTCCTTGCTTGTCGCAAGTTTAAATTTAATACCAGATCTTCACGTGTTATGGCCGGGGCTACACACGTGTCCGTTACGGAGCACGTGACCCGCTGTAGGTGTTGGGACGGGTTTCAGTATCGGATATTATTTGTCGTTTCATATCTGTCGTCTTCAACCGCGTGCAGGTAAAGTCTGAACGTTTAGCATCCCGTGTTCTACTGTTAATCCCGTTCGACGGTTGGACGCTTGAGCCGAGAACCGTCGTTGATACGCGCGTTAAAAAAAAGCATGTGATTTGCCCTGATGTCTGAACATAGCTTTATAAATTGGATAGAGTGGATTTTTTAAATTTTTATTTGATTTCTATACACGGTTCCTTGCATCAATGTTCATCTTCTCACACTTTTCCACATTTTGTAGTGAACTGAAATGAACATCATTAGAATCGTACGTCATGAATCTACACAGTATAGACTTTAACGTTAAATTCGGGGTGGTGGGAAGCAGAGAAGCATGGTGGCGGGAGCATCGTGTCGAGCTGCTTGTCTGCGTAGTTGTTTCTCTGATTAATTCCCCTCATGGTTGTGTTTATTCTTACCTTCTTTTTTTTTTTTTTTTGGAGTCATTCGACTCCATTCAACCAATGATATGACTTCTCAATCACTTTATTCACTGACTGAATAAAGAGAATTCGTCCAATAAAAAGCCAAGGGTACCTCTAAATATCATTCTCCCTATAGTTCTCGCCTGGTGTACTACTAAAGCTAAGCAGGGTTGAGCCTGGCCAGAACCTGGATGGAAGACGACCCGGGGAAAACTTGGAAGTGGTATTAGTGAAGCCAGCAGGGGGCGCTCACCCTGTGGGTCCTAATGCCCAAGTATAGTGATGGGGACAATATACTGTAAAAACAGCACCTTATATGTATCCAGGGATATCCCAGGACACTTCTCTTAAAAGAGTAGGGGTGTAACCCCGGTGTCCTGGCGAAATATCACTTCCCCTAATAATCTCCATCTCTGAATTGGCTACGTCACTCTCTCCTCTCCAACAAAAGCTGGTGTGTGATGGGAGTTCTGGCGCACTATGGCCGCCGTCGCATCATCCAGGTGGACACTACACACTAGTGGTTATTGAGGAGATCTCTAGCTCCCCCCCACATACTATGTAAAGCACTGTATACATGTATCTGTAACCACCATGCTTCAGTGTCCCCACACGTCCATAGTACAGGTGAATTTGTTTGACCATGTAGAGATTGGTCGTCCAAATTAATTCCATTTCAGTTCCGGGTTGTAACACAATAATATGTAGGGGTGAATACTTATGCATCACACTGTAACCCTAAAATACAGTCACTTATTATATATTATGCAGATGAATAACTAACAATCAGCGTTTCACCAAAATGGAGGAGAACGGAAGTTTGTTAGTTTTGTTTTTTTCCCCATCAAACTTTTGATCAGGCTTTAACCTTCAGGGGCAGACTTCTGTGCTTGAGGTGTAATCTTCCGCATAAAAAGTATTTCCAAATGCAGAAAGGTATTTTAATCCATCACGCCGGACTCGTGTACTTCTCAGACCTTCCTCCCGCGTTATTTATGCACTTTAATAATCTTTTACGTTCTGATTTACAGACTGGATTTCAATCGCCTTTATAAACCGCTCCGCTGTGAAGGATGTTTAATTCAGTAGTGCTGACGTGTAGGTCGTGTGATGCATGCAGACATCTCTCTCTCTCTCTCTCTCTCTCTCTCTCTCTCTCTCTCTCTCACACACACTCTTCTTTGTTTACTGTACTTTGTTTTGATTGAATCCAGGATGCATTAGGGAAGACGTTTTGTTGCTCTAAATTGTGAGCTTTCTGTGTAATTAAACCCCCTGACTAAGTTAATATCCGGTACTCATAACGAGGCATGTGCCGGTATGAGACATGGTAACGATTTAATCGGTGGTTTACGATATTCTTCCAATAAAACATTACACTGTCATGCGCTCTTGTTTCTTCACGTTCGTGTGGTGACAAAGTGTGTCGTGTTGGTGGTTTCCTCCCCGACATCATGTTTACTGAAGCACCATCGAGAACTTTATCAGAGTTGAGCTAGATTAGATTGAATAGTCCGTATTTAGTCACATCGGGCCTCGTTTATCGTTCTTTTAGTGAAGTCGTGCGTAAAATGTTCAAATGCGTAAGTCGAACCGGACTAAAATCGTTTGCCGGTTTTCATGCTGATCAACCTTGAAGTGCGAACACGGCTCGTTTGCATGTAGCGACGCCCACAAAACTCCATAAAAGGTAAAGTGCACACATAGCTGGGAGCACGAAATGAGCGATTAAAGGCTGAAAGGCAGAAGTGGAGGTTATTTTGACTCACTCCCATGCCCAAAAAACATTTTAATGTATAATTTAATAATAATAATAATAATAATAATAATAATAAGCGAGCACGGATTACGTATTACGGCTGCGTTTTATGAGGTTTAGTGTGCCAATTAATGAGTTATGTCATACTCTGTGAAAAGCACATAAAAAGGAAGTATATTTCAATTCAATTCAATTCAATTTTATTTGTATAGCGCTTTTTACAATAGACATTGTCTCAAAGCAGCTTTTCAGAAATATCGACACGGTATACAGATATTAAAGGTGTGAATTTATCCCAACTGAGCAAGCCACTGAGTGGCGACGGTGGCGAGGAAAAACTCCCTAAGATGTTTTAAGAGGAGGAAACCTTGAGAGGAACCCGACTCAGAAGGGAACCCATCCTCATCTGGGTAACAACAGATAGTGTGAAAAAGTTCATTATGGATTTATATGAAGTCTGTATGGCGTTAGGAGCAGCCGTAGTCCCAGCAGTCTGGAATTAAAGAAGATTTGAGCTCCATCCAGAGGCAGAAAGGATCTGGATCTCTAGTATCTCCATAAATTCGTGTGGGGCTCGGCGAAAGGAGAGAGGGAGAAAAAAGATCATTATGACTGCGAAGTAGTAGAACAGAATCTAGTCAGGGTAGGCTTGAGTAAACAAATACGTTTTAAGCCTAGACTTAAACACTGAGACTGTGTCTGAGTCCCGAACACTAATAGGAAGACTGTTCCATAACTGTGGGGCTCTATAAGAGAAAGCTCTTCCCCCTGCTGTAGCCTTCACTATTCGAGGTACCGTCAGATAGCCTGCATCTTTTGATCTAAGTAGGCGTGGCGGATCATATAAAACCAAAAGGTCGCTTAGATATTGTGGCGCGAGACCATTTAGTGCTTTATAGGTTAATAAAAGTATTTTATAATTAATGCGAGATTTCACTGGGAGCCAATGCAGTATTGATAATATCGGGGTGATATGGTCGTATCTTCTGGTTCTAGTTAGGACTCTAGCAGCTGCATTCTGGACTAATTGGAGCTTATTTATTTTCCTACTGGAACATCCAGACAGTATGGCATTACAGTAATCTAATCTAGTATGAACTAGTATTTCCGCATCATGTAGTGACAATATGTTTCTTATTTTAGAAATATTTCTGAGATGAAAGAAGACTATCCTAGTAATATTATCTACATGAGCATCAAATGATAGGCTGGAGTCAATAATCACTCCAAGGTCTTTAACTGCTGTACATGATGAAACAGAAAAGATATTTGGATTTCAGCCATGTTTTATATTTACACATGGACTTCTAGTGCACTTAGTAGGGTGCATTGACGTATAGTGCATTAGAGAGAGGATCTGTGCTCGAGCTGTCAATGTAAAAATTAATTATTTTGTTAATTCAAAATATCAAATTGAAATGCTGTTTCTTTTTGTCCGCTAGAGGGCAGTAGAGGAGTGAAATGCTATGCTGTGTGTGTGTGTGTGTGAATATATAAATAAATTAAAAAATCTCCATTCAGTCCTGTGGTGCATTAAAGGACAAATCGTGCTAAAAGGATCTCTTTTTTTAGTTTTTAAATTTCTATAAACAGATATAGTTATTTTTTAAAAAAAAAAATTAAATATAACAAACACAGTGCAGAGTTTAATAATGTTTCATCACAAAGAAAAAAATGCTTTCCTTTAAAAAAGAAAAAAAACAAAACAATTAAGCAATTCACATTAAAAGCTGAATTATTTGGGCTGGTAATGGAAAGGAGCCGTTTGAGATTCTAAAGAGTCGATTCTTATTGCCGAGCTGAGTCGACTCACGGAAAAGATTCGGAATTCCCCACTCTACAACCTCATGTTTATTTATTTCTTTTTTGTTGTTGTTGACATTTTTATTGCTCTAAAGAAGTGTTAAAGGGCTGTATCCCAAATCTCTCTATCTCTCTATCTAACACTACACTCTGGAGGGTGTGGAGAAAAGAATCAAATGAATCAAAACCCCCAGAGAAAGCCTTTATATGGATCTGAATCAAACAACTCCTCATTTAAATATAAACACAGTGCACTTCAGAGGGTTTAGGAGTGTTTATTTCATTTCTATAGTCCGCTTACACACGGGGTTTCAAATCCATTGAAAAATTCAACTACAATGTTGTTTTTTTGTGTATTTTTAAAAAAAAGTATTTTATAAATAGTTTTGTTTTTACTTCAGCTTATGTCTAGTTTTATATTTATATTTGCCGTATTATTCGACATTTAGATGAGCAATTATTTCATTTTGGATCATTTTTTATTTCTATTACACATTTAATGTTAATGTTTGTGTGAAATTTCTCAACATTTATTTTCTACACAGTTCTTATTTGGACTTAGTGTGTAAGGGGCAGCGGCCATTAGGCCATCCCCTAGATAGTGTGCCTACATAGGGAGTGATACTTGGCATTCAGGCCTCATGTCTCCTGATTTACACTGAAGGTTTAATACAGTACATGGCTTTCTACTGGACATAGAATGCACTACTTAGGGTGCAGCCTTTGTTTCATGCCCTATGTAGTGCACATGTATAGGAAATAGGCTTTGGGATATGATAAGTGCACTATAATGAGTTCAGAAGTGTTTATTTCACCGGAAGAGAGCATTCCTGTGGAGTTTTATTTGACTACATAGGCTAAACAGCTGTATATAGTGTGCTATGTGGTGTGCAGCTGCCATTAGACCACATCCTAATGGCATCATATATATATATATATATATATATATATATATATATATATATATATATACACACACACACACACACACAGTAGTGCACTTGAATAAAAGAGCGTGAGATAGATATTTTTTCCTTTATGTCAGGTTCAGGTTTGTCTAAAAGTTGGAAATAAAGTGCACTACGCAGCCACTGTTTCACCCACTAGACCAGTGGTTTTTAAAGTGGGGGCCGCCAGGGGGCGCCCAGGGGTCCTCAACAATTTGGTGTGCCCATCCCTCCCACTAGTATGTTTAGTCTTTCTCACTTTCAGACAACCACACACACACACACACACACAATCAATTCCTAATGTAATGTAAAGATGTAAGATGTAATTATTAATAATAAAAAAAGGGGGATATATTCAGAAGTCTGTATTTTTAATGTGTTTTAAAGACATCTTGTAAAAGGGGGGCCTCGGTCAAATGTTAATGCCATTTGGGGGGCCTTGCCCTGGAAAAGTTTGCGGACCCCTGTATTAGACTATCTAGGGCACTAATAAGGGTGCAGGAAGGTTGCACTGGGATTGAGCTCCGTTTTGGGAGCGCCACCTCACAAGGTCACATGATACTCGCTGGAACGTGCACGTTTTATCTGCCCGGAGGCGCCGGAGGAATGTGATGGAGGTGCAGGCTGACCAATCGGAAGCAGCGTGCTCTGACGTCTCCGCCAATAGGCGTGCGGCAAGGGGGCGGGACCTGAAGTGTAGGAGAGGGGGGAAAAAAGAGCTGCGGAAAAGTGGCAGTGGTTTTTTTTTTTTTTGGGAAATGGGGAAAAGTGGGAATTCCTCCAGCTGCTAAACCGCCCTCAGTGAGCGTGTTTCAGCTTCTCAGGAACTTTCTGAACGCTTTATTCACCTGAAAGCTCTCGGATGATGGTGAGTAACTGCATGTTTTTCTGAAATTCCTTTAAAGAAAACTTCCCAAAGCTGGTGGAGGAGTTGGGAGTTGGGATTTGGAGTGGGTGTAAACTCCAGTCCTGGGGCTTTTCTGATGATTTCACGAGCAAGAGGAACAGTTTCAATGTTGACTGTTTTAGGAATTCTGCATGTAGGCACGCGCATTATGGGCGATCGCTTAGAAATAAACACCGATTATATGATTTATTATGATCTTGTAATAGTGCTCTTTTGGTGATGTTGGGAAGCTCTCAGACGTGGAAAAGTGGATATTTATCCCGGGATTAATATTTGGGAATTGTGTCACCCAGTTGTAATAATCCCGCAGTGTTGTAGTTGTATTTTTGGCCATTTAAAGTAACATGCAGTGATTTATATTGTAAAAATAAATAAATAAACAAACACAAGACTCAAACTATTGGTTCAACCATTTCAGTAACATTAAATAGGATTAGTTCATCTCACAGTATTAGTTAGGAATAAAAACAATCCCCTACAATTCTACAGAAATATAAACTCAGTAACGTGAAATGAACTGTCTGGACATGTTTGTCACCGGATATCAAACCTGATTTTCTTTCTTTCATGTCTGTTTATTTATTTATTTATTATTCTACTGATCATGTTATATTGATTGGTGTGCCTTTTAATAAAAAATATATATATATTATTATTATTATTATTATTATTATTAATAATAATAATAATAATAATAATAATAATAATAATGTCAGTAATTATTCCATCTATTTTACTTATTTATTAGTGATTTAAAAAAAAAAACCCGCTAATTATTATTTAATCTAATAAATTAAAAGCTTCTGTTAACCCTTTCATGTGTAAATTATTTCTATGGCTATCCAGATTTTTCCTTGATATTTTCTCTCTTTTGTATTTATTTATTTATTTGTTTGTTTATTTATTTTTTTACAATTGCATTTTGTTTGAATTTTGCTTCCAAGAAGATTTTTTTTATTTTTTATTTTCATCTTTTAGAAAATAACGTACAAAGTTGACACAGTTCAGGACTTGAATGATGCGAAGGGGTAAAAAGAAGAAGAAAAACAAACGAAACTAATTTAAAAACAATAACACAAAATTGATATATATATATATATTTTTTTATTTTTATTTTTTTTTTTTACAAATCTAGGGTGGACAGTGTCGTCTGGCCAAAAAAAAAAAAAGTTTTACTTTATTATTATTTTTAATGTAGAAAGTTAGTAAAGATTGAAATCAACAAATAGATTAGAGAGCTCCAGAAGTTTATTAATTTTCAGTAATGCTCTCAGTTGGAGCTGATTGACAGCTTATATTCTCCTAAAAGCGTTTACACCATGCACGAAAGGGTTAATTATTTCATTACCAGTGAATATTGGTATATATTGTGAATGAACAATATATGTATAGTTTGCAAATGGCTTCAATTATATTTTTGGATAATAATAATAATAATAATAATAATAATAATAATAATAATAATAATAATAGGAAGTTCAAATATTTCAATCCGCTGATGTGATAATCCAGTTCCGGTGAAAGCGTAATTAAGCGTTAAGAACAATCTACTGAAATTATAAACTCACATGAACTCATTAACTCTGATTATCGCTCCTAACGCGCTCCATTTTCTTTTTCGTTTCTTTCTTTCTTTTTTTTTTTTCCATTTACAACAGATATTTGTTTCCAGTGTTGATGTTTATTAGTGAATGAAACATTGTAAAACCTCGTTATGATGATTTATAATATGATATTTTTGGAAACTATGGACTCTGCGTCCTCTAGACTAAAGAGGAGAGGGACCGTCCGGCTTTTTATCAGCGCTCAGATCAAAAGCCTGCGTCTCTGATGGTACGGTTGTGCGTTAGTGCGTATGGAACGGGCAGCTTGCACATCTGGAAATGCACCATCAATGCTGAAAGGTATTTACAGGTTTTAGAGCCACATACTGTACTGCTTCCATCCAGATTCCATCCCAATCTTCACTTCTGAGAGACTCCGCCTCTCCAAAGCCGAAACGATTAATCCCAGGAACTTTTTTCCCAGCGATCATTTGGTTCCTCCAGACCTTTGTTGTCTGCTTTTCCGTCGCGGTCTAAACTATGATGAAGATTAGGCAAAATTCGTCTAGTGCCGTATGATCAGACTAGCCCTTGGTGAGGATACGAAGCCTCAAAGTATGCTACAGTCAAACTGATTATGATTTTAATGATGTAACGATATATTTACTTATCAATAACTTGATATTTTTAAGGATACGTTTTCATTGCGGGTCGCCGTTTCCAGTTCCCGCGGTATTTCGTCCTCGGCGTAAAAACTTATCGAGGCCTGAACCTCGTCGTCGGACCATCGGTCGTATTTTTAAGAAACTCGACTGTATTGATTCGAATCGCAATAAACACAAATACTACACACTGCGACAGACGTTTAAAAATGGTGTTTGGGGGAAAAAAATAAAGGCTGCGTGCACTCAACCAATCAGCATGTTCAGCGCCTGAGTCCCACCCCCGAAAGTTCCTGGCTTTTGAAAAAGTTCCACTTCCTGATTAGGGACTTTGCGCGAGCTGAATATTTTACCCGGAACTTAATTTAGACCCTGGTCCCTGCGGTGGACACACAACGAGTACCTCCAAAAGTCCCTCAAAATAGATTAAAAAATACCGCTAATATCGTAGCAGTGTAAATAATAAGAACGTGTGTATTTTTACGAGACGTTCGCCGGGACGTGACGTGGCGTCACGCTTTACCTGTCTCCCTCTGTCCCATGTGGGTTTCATCCACGTTCTCCAGTTTCCTCCTTCTTCCCCAGAAATATGCGAGGAGGGGTGATTAGACTGTTAAGAGTGTTGTTATGGTTACAGTGTCACATGACTCGACCCAAACGTCAACAGCCGCCTAATGAGCAAGTGTGATGATGGTATAAAAACTGAAATCAGAGGTTTTTTTGTTTTGTGTTTGTGTTCTTCAGTGGAAGGAGAAGCTGGTCCTCTTTTTTTTGGTTGTTTTGTTTTTTTTGTTTTTTTTTGGTTGGACAGTCATTCAGTCCCAAATAAAATCCCTCAGTCATGGGGCGCCGTGAGGAATTCGAGGAATGCTCGTCTCAACCCTCACACTTCCTACATGACTCCGCTGTCCAGCGTTCGCTCTCTAGTGCTCTCGGGAATCAGGGCAGGAACTCTATTAGATGATGAAGATGAGGGGGGGGAAAGGTGTGTGTGTGTGTGTGTGTGTGTGTGTGTGTGTGTGTGTGTGTGTGTGTGAGGCTTTGCGTCAGTACAGGGAGCGATCTCGTCTCCCACTGCTTCTTATTTGTTTAACAAATATTCCGACTTTGCTGGAGTGACTCCGCCCACAACACTTGGCTCCATACACACCGCTCTGTTGCACACACACACATCGTCTGGATTTACCACACTCCTTACACTCCTCACAGCTAGCTGTAGAGGGCTGCATCCTAAACTGCACTGAGCTCACTACTAAAGTCCACCATAAAGCCATTAACAGAATCCGTAAACGTATGCGTGTGATTTGGGACACGCCCACAGTGACCTGATGGTGGTGATGACGCATTAGTGATGGTGTTTATGGGTGTTTTCACACCGAGTTTTGTTTGAGCCCTCCAAACGCTCTCTGAGCAGTTCAGCATGCATTCGTGAACAGACCGAGTGATCTCAGACCCCCTAAAAGGACCCCAAAGCGAACCGTACTCGGACCATCTCCGGAGGTGGTGATGAACTGTTGTTTAATGGAACTTTAGCAGCCTGTGTAGTGAATAGGGTGTGTGATTGATTTGGGACACGTCCACAGTGACCCGATGATGAAGTGTTGTTTGTCGGTGTTTGAGCAGCCTACGTAGTGAATAGGGCATGCTTTTTGTCCGTTTATAGTTACATTTAATGTCATTTACAACCATGAAACAAAGACTGGTCAAGTTTCTCCCTCACACACACACACACACACACGGTGCATGATAATAACAGATGTCAGTACACTGCTGCACTTTCTCGTGCCTCGGGGCTTCACTTTTTAACGTGAACACTTTATTTTATTTTCCACACCCCGTCTAATTACAGTCATTACTGCCAGGCGCAGACCGACATCGATCGTTCGAGAAAGATCTTTCTCTGAGTGCTGACTAATCCCCAAGACACACACTGACATGAGGACATGACAGGAGGGATTTTAAACATATCAGTAAATATTGAACTGCGTTTAAAATCCATGTTCCTTATGGCAGTCTATAAATCAGCACCAGGGTTTATCTCAGATTATCTGTGTGTGTGTGTGTGTGTGTGTGTGTGTGTGTGTGTGAGTGTGTGAGACAGGACCTGGCCGGATTTTGTCAGTAATACCAGTTTTAATGCTCTCTGATTTTTTTAGGAACAGAGATATGTCTGTCTGTCTCCGTTTCTGTCTGTCTGTCATTCGGCCTGTCTACCTGTCTGTCTATCTCTCGGACATTCTGCCTATCTGTCTCTCTGCCTGTTGGCCTGTCTACTTGCTTGTTTGTCTGTCTACCTGCCTACATGTCTGTCTGCTTGTCTGTGGGTCCGTTTAGTATGTCTGTCTGTGGCGTTATCGGTCAGTCTGTCTGTCTGTCTTGTTGTCTGCCCACCTGTCTATCAGTCTGTCTGTTTGCCCACTGGTCTGTCTAACTACCTGTTGTCTATAGACCTGTCTGTCTCTCTGATTATGTATAAAACCTCTCCAGTATGTCCGTGGTGGTGTGTTTGAGATTAATCAGCACTTTGGAGGAGGATCTGTCTGTCTGTTTGCCTGTCTGTCTACATACCTGTCTGTCTGTCTACAGAGTGTTTTATATAATGTTAAATACAGCGTCACGTTCACAAACGTATGGAACGTTTTAAAGAAACGTTATCGCAGCTTTATCGCTATGATTTCTACCGACGAGTTCGTAGGACGTTCCTGAGCGTAGTCCGGCGTACAGGATGACTGACGTGTCTGAGGGGAGAGAAAAAGCGAGACAGAAGACCGAGAGGACAACGAGATATCGACTGGAGAGTACAGAAGAAACATGAAGCTCATAATATGTGTACTGTGTTGGGACACGGGAAGGGAGGAACAAATCATGGTGAAAGAAAGAGAAAGACAGTTAGAGAGAGAGACAGACTGAGAGAGAGAGAGAGAGAAGAGGAGATTAGTATGCATGAGCTCACTGTCTCCTCTAAAGCACTTTGTCACCCTATTCACTCCCTCTGAGCTCTTATTGAGTCTGGGGTCATGGCACAGTAAGTACAGTACGGCAGAGAGACAGACAGCTGCAGTTAGACAGCTTGGATTGTGCAGAAAGACAGGACATGGCCATGGGCAGAGACACTGGAGACAGCTTTAGCAGAGGGACAAGAAATGGGTTATAGAGAGAGACAGGAGTAAGAAGAAAGACAGTAGACAGGCATACGCAGAGAGACAGTAGACAGGTTTAGCAGAGAGACAGGCAAAAGCAGAGAGACAGGCATAAGCAGAGAGACAGGAGACAGGCATAAGCAGAGAGACAGTAGACAGACATAAGCAGAAAGACAGTAGACAGGTTTAGCAGAGAGACAGGCATAAGCAGAGAGACAGTAGACAGGTTTAGCAGAGAGACAGGCAAAAGCAGAGAGACAGGCATAAGCAGAGAGACAGGAGACAGGCATAAGCAGAGAGACAGTAGACAGACATAAGCAGAAAGACAGTAGACAGGTTTAGCAGAGAGACAGGCATAAGCAGAGAGACAGTAGACAGGTTTAGCAGAGAGACAGGCAAAAGCAGAGAGACAGGCATAAGCAGAGAGACAGGAGACAGGCATAAGCAGAGAGACAGGAGACAGGCATAAGCAGAGAGACAGTAGACAGACATAAGCAGAAAGACAGTAGACAGGTTTAGCAGAGAGACAGGCATAAGCAGAGAGACAGTAGACAGGTTTAGCAGAGAGACAGGCATAAGCAGAAAGACAGTAGACAGGTTTAGCAGAGAGACAGGCATAAGCAGAGAGACAGGCATAAGCAGAGAGACAGTAGACAGGCATAAGCAGAGAGACAGTAGACAGGCATAAGCAGAGAGACAGGCATAAGCAGAGAGACAGGCATAAGCAGAGAGACAGTAGACAGGCATAAGCAGAGAGACAGGCATAAGCAGAGAGACAGGCATAAGCAGAAAGACAGTAGACAGGTTTAGCAGAGAGACAGGCATAAGCAGAGAGACAGTAGACAGGTTTAGCAGAGAGACAGGCATAAGCAGAGAGACAGTAGACAGGCATAAGCAGAGAGACAGTAGACAGGCATAAGCAGAGAGACAGGCATAAGCAGAGAGACAGTAGACAGGCATAAGCAGAGAGACAGGCATAAGCAGAGAGACAGTAGACAGGCATAAGCAGAGAGACAGGCATAAGCAGAGAGACAGGCATAAGCAGAGAGACAGTAGACAGGTTTAGCAGAGAGACAGGCATAAGCAGAGAGACAGTAGACAGGCGTAAGCAGAGAGACGGGCATAAGCAGAATGTCAGTAGACAGGTTTAGCAGAGAGACAGCTTCAACATAGAAAGAGACAAAAGAACATAATCAGCAGAGACCGGTAGACAGGAGACAGCGCAACCAAGGCAGAGTTTATCAGTGGGTGTGAGCGAGAGAGAGAGCGAGAGAGAGAGAGAGAGAGAGAGAGCTTGAACAGAGAGACAGCTGTCTTATATCCTGTAATTCAGTTCATTGGATGTCGGTGAAAATGTAAAGGCACGGCAGAGCGCACTGGTGCGTGTTGAAGACGGAGAGTAGTGTTTACTCATGTCGCTGAATTTCACGGCGTTTTGAACGAACAAATCTTTGGCATTATCGCCGATCCGTAAATAAGTGTTTCCTCCTCTCTGACGCTTAGCTGCTGCGTTGTTCTTCTTCAGCAACTTGTAATGGCACGCCATGCAGATCTGTCATCAGTGTTTCCTTCTGGTGTGTGTGTGTGTGTGTGTGTGTGTGTGTGTGTGTGTGTGTGTGTGAGATCATGCTCGTTCTCTTCCTCCCTGTCTCGGAGGATCTGTAAAGCACGAGACAATACAGCACGGTCTGAGGAACATCTGAAGCGTGTGGAAGAAGTCGGCCATGTTTGATGGGCACTCTGGGTGGTGTGTTAGTGAGAAAAACAGGAAGTGAAGAGGATGGAACAGGAAATTAATCCCGAGGATAATGAATATAATATAAAATTCTGGTTTAAGTGTGTGTGTGTGTGTGTGCACGTCCTGAAGTGTTTTATTCCTTCACACCACAGCGAATTTTCCACTGATTCCGTTTTGTATTTATTAAAGAACGACACACAGTGTAGTTATACCCCAGCACGTGGTTTCAACGGAAGGAGTCTCCAGTGTCGGAGGTAAAGCTGGAAGTTGTTGTTTTTTTTTTTTTCTCTGACATCTTTAGGACAGAGGGGGTTTTAATCATTTTTTTTTTGTGTATCAAACAGTGTTTATTACAGAACGAGAAAGTGAAGGGACGACAGTTTAGGGCTGCCGCAAGATAAGTAACGGCAGAAACTCGTGTTGTGGACGTTCTGTAACAATAAACGGACAAAAAAAAATATATATTTTCCAAAAATGTCATCTTTGGAGAATTGTTCAGCAGCGGTTAGAATCCTGGTCATGAACTGACGAGGTTAAAATGAGGGATTGTCGGAGTGAGAGAAACGGCTAAACACGTAGCGTAGTGCTAAGAAAAACATACACACACACACACACACATTACGTTAGTGTGTAAATGTTCGATCTGTTACTGTGTGGGATTTACACACTGCGTTTATTCACGTTCTCCTCATCCTCACTGTGTGCTGCACTTAAATCTTGCATCACTCTTGTTTTTATTTCAATGCTAAGCTACCTTTAGGGCTTTGAGCCGCCGGTCGTGTCCCAAACCCATAACACTCTGGTGCTCGGTGTGGTTCGGACCCACCGCAGCACAGTGGAGAGGCTTCAAAGAGCCTGTAGACTAAACAAACAGCTGTTTCTCTCTCTCTCCTCTTTTTCCTCTTCTCCTTTCATTTTCTTCGTTTCTCCTTTCCTCCTGGTCCACATCTCGGATTGTTCGGGGTTTTCGTTTTAACCCGTCCCGGACTCGGTGCTCTGTGTTTTGCGGTCGAACGAGTTAAAATAGCAGTTTAGGAATGTTCTGTGTCACAGGTGTACATCAACTCGACGCCTTATTTCGTCTGCCTGGAAATAGAAAATAAAAAGAGTAATAAAACGAACCGATTCGTACCGACGCTGTATTTTGACACTGGAGCGACGTGACTGAAATGTCGCACCTGACAGCTGACAGCGTTGTAGAAATGACGGGTTTCATTTATTAAAATGATATTTCACTGCACTGCTACTACCGTCGAATAGCTCTGTTTTAATTAAATACAAAAAGTTTTGTGACGATAACACAACACAGTCCTGTTCTCTGTGTAGAGTTCATTTATTACAGTCTCGGCTAGCGTGTGTGTGTGTGTGTGTGTGCGCACGCTACATGCACTAGGAGTGTACTGACTCGTGTGGGGACGAGTGTGACGCGGTCGCCGCTCCTGTTGACCCCGTGACCTTGTGTTGTGGAGCCACTCCAACAAGGAGGCTTCTGTTCTGTAGAATGACATCACAGGTCCTCTCACCTACTAGTCTGTGTGTGTGTGTGTGTGTGTGTGTGTGTGTGTGTGTGTGTGTGTGTGTGAATGCCTTTCTGTCTATCTCAAAGGGTCAGGGCAGAATTAGTGTAGAGCATTATTCTCTCTCTCTCTCTCTCTCTCTCTCTCTCTCTCTCTCTCTCTCTCTCTACCCCCTTCTCTCTTGGATGTACAGTACGGCCCAAAAGTCTGAGTCCTTTACCGAACAATGAGCCTCATTTATCACTCTTTTAGTAAACTTGTGTGCAAGTGCTCCCGTCGTCCAAACCGAACGAAGAAATCCCTCTACAGTTGACAGAGTTTTCCGTGCTGATTTCCGTTGTACACGAGTGTCTATGCCAATTAAAAAATAAAATAAAATCTGCGATCAGTAGCACAATCTACAGGTGCTGAGAAAACTTTAAGTTTAGTTGATCACAATCGGTAAAGTAAAATCTGATGGCTGTCTATCAGCCGATTCTGAAGGTCTCGGGGTTGATGTCGCGTGTCTGCGCCTTCACCTGTATCTTATTTCCGTTCCCTCTCTCACCCAGGTGTGTGTGTGAGACCTCTGCGGATCCAGTCGAGCGTGTGAAGAGATAATCCAGCATGGAGCAGGACGACTTTCCTCCACCTCCTCCTGACGGTGAGAACCACGGCCGATGATCATTAACTGGAATTGACGGTTCACGCCGTAGCGCTGCGCTGTCGAGTTCCGGATTCTGATTGGTCGGAAGGCGGCGATTTTGATTCGTTTATGTTAATGCGGTCGTTCCGGCATGTTATCGTTTCTGTGGTGACGGCTCGTTCACGGGGACTCGTACGGAGGACGCGCCGCGTAAACTGGTTTTTAAGAATCGTTTTCTGTTTAACATTTTACGGAAGGAGTCTCCAGTGTCAGCGCTTTGTAACTGTCAGAGGTAAAGCTGGGAGAGATGGGGAGGGAGACAGCAGGCGTGATCGAGAAAGACAGCATGAGAGAGACAGAGAGAAAGAGAGACAGACAGGCAGTCAGAGAAAGAAGGACCAGGAGAGAAGGACAAAGTGAGAGAGAGAGAGAGGCCGACGGCGAAAGAGAGAGAGAGAGGCACCGACTGCGAAAGAGAGAGAGAGAGGCACCGACGGCGAAAGAGAGAGAGAGAGGCACCGACGGCGAAAGAGAGAGAGAGAGGCACCGACAGCGAAAGAGAGAGAGAGAGGCACCGACAGCGAAAGAGAGAGAGAGAGAGGCACTGACTGCGAAAGAGAGAGAGAGAGGCACCAACGGCGAAAGAGAGAGAGAGAGAGAGGCCGACGGCGAGAGAGAGAGAGAGAGGCCGACGGTGAGAGAGAGAGAGGCCGACGGCGAGAGTGAGAGAGAGAGGCCGACGGCGAGAGTGAGAGAGAGAGGCCGACGGCGAGAGAGAGAGAGAGAGAGGCCGACGGCGAAAGCGAGAGAAAGAGGCCGACGGCGAAAAAGAGAGAGAGGGGCACCGATGGCGAAAGAGAGAGAGAGAGGCCGACGGCAAAAGCGAGAGAGAGAGGCCGGCGGCGAAAGCGAGAGAGAGAGGCCGGCGGCGAAAAAGAGAGAGAGAGGCACCGACGGCGAAAGAGAGAGAGAGAGAGAGAGAGAGAGAGAGGCACCGACGGCGAAAGAGAGAGAGAGAGAGAGAGAGAGAGAGAGAGAGAGAGGCCGACGGCGAAAGCGAGAGAGAGAGGCCGACGGCGAAAGCGAGAGAGAGAGGCCGACGGCGAAAGCGAGAGAGAGAGGCCGACGGCGAAAGCGAGAGAGAGAGGCCGATGGCGAAAGCGAGAGAGAGAGGCCGACGGCGAAAGCGAGAGAGAGAGGCCGACGGCGAAAGCGAGAGAGAGAGGCCGACGGCGAAAGCGAGAGAGAGAGGCCGACGGCGAAAGCGAGAGAGAGAGGCCGATGGCGAAAGAGAGACAGATTAGGGGGAGACCAATGGAGAAAGACAGACAGGGAAATGGGGGGAGAGAGAGTGGGGGGAGGTAGAGATTGTAAATAGCCTATAAGGGGTTTAACAGGTTTCCATCTTTAGTAATGATGGTGGAGGAGAGAGATTACACACACACACACACACACACACACACACACACACACACACACACACACACACACACACACGGTGTTAAATAGAGATCTGACTCTGAATATTCATTAGAAGAATTTTCCAGCGCAGATATGCATCACACACTTTACTCCTTCTTTCCTACACGAATCAGGACGTGACCTCTGACCTTTAACTTCTCATGCATTCGTTTCCAAAGCTGAATGTTTCTGTTTTTAGTTTAGTGACAGTTGCCATGGTTTCGCTGGTGTGCTACAGCTAGCTACAGAACGTGTGTGCGAGTGTGTGTGTGTGCGAGAGTGAGTTTCTGTTTCTCTAATTTATGTGTTTTAGTCATTGAGGTAGAGTATCAGGGGGACAGAGAGAGAGACGGAGAGAGAGAGAGAGACAGAGAGAGAGAGAGACAGACAGGGAGAGAGAGAGAGAGACAGACAGGGAGAGAGAGAGAGAGACAGACAGGGAGAGAGAGAGAGAGACAGACAGGGAGAGAGAGAGACACACAGAGAGAGAGAGAGAGAGAGATTTTTTATTATTTGTTTTCCTTTGTTTTGTTTTCTGCAGCAGTGACTGTAAAGACGAAACATTCTGTTCATTCAGCGATACACTGAACACCTACAGTTTACACACACACACGCACACACACACATACACACACTCACGCACACACACTCACGCACACACACGCGCACACACATATACACACAGGCACACACACATAATGTTGTGTCAGCTTCATTCTTCTTTAGGGTAGTCATTCTTTTCTCTCTCTCTCTTTGCTCTCTCTTTCTGCTCTCTCTCTCTTTGTTCTCTCGCGCTCTCTCTCTCTCTACACTCTCTCTCTCACTCTGCTCTCTCTCTTTGTTCTCTCTCTCTGCTCTCTCTCCCTCTCTTTGCTCTCTCCCTCTTTTCTCTCCCTCACTCTGCTTTCTCTCTCCCTCTCTTTGCTTTGCTCTCTCTCTCTTTCTCTCTCTCTCCTTGCTCTCTCTTTCTGCTATCTTTCTCTCTCTGTCTCTCTCTCCCTCTCTTTGTTCTCTCGTGCTCTCTCTCTGCTCTCTCTTTGCTCTCTCTCCCTCTTTTCTCTCCCTCTTTTCTCTCCCTCATTCTGCTTTCTCTCTCCCTCTCTTTGCTCTCGTTCTCCCTCTCTTTGCTTTGCTCTCTCTCTCCCTCTCTTTGCTCTCTCTCCCTTTGCTCCCTCTCTTTGCTCTCTCTCTCTCTCCCTCTCTTTGCTCTCTCTCTCTCTTTGCTCCCTCTCTTTGCTCTCTCTCTCCCTTTGCTCCCTCTCTTTGCTCTCTCTCTCTCTCCCTCTCTTTGCTCTCTCTCTTTGCTCTCTCTCTCTCCCTCTCTTTGCTCTCTCTCTCCCTTTGCTCCCTCTCTTTGCGCTCTCTCTCTCTCTCTCTCTCTCTCTCCCTCTCTTTGCTCTCTCTCTCTCTTTGCGCTCTCTCTCTCTCTCTGTCTCTCTCTCTCTCTGTCTCTCTCTCTGTCTCTCTCTCTCTGTCTCTCTCTCTCTCTCTCTCTGTCTCTCTCTCTCTCTCTGTCTCTCTCTCTCTGTCTCTCTCTCTCTGTCTCTCTCTCTCTCTCTGTCTCTCTCTCTCTGTCTCTCTCTCTCTCTGTCTCTCTCTCTCTGTCTCTCTCTCTCTGTCTCTCTCTCTGTCTCTCTGCTGTTTTATGTAATATTCTAAAGTCAGGAAACAAGATGGTGTAAAGATGGCATGTGTAGCGTTATTAATGATTATTAATGATTATTTAGCAGTATGAATTTAGAAGGGGAAATTTATTCACTTTACATTCATATTTGTTGTGTAAATTTATATTTATTTATATATATATATATATATTTTATTTTTTCCCCTGCCTGTTAAACGTATACTAATGGACTGTCCTGCTTTTAACAATACTAGACAGCGGTTTTACTCTGAAAATACATGTTGAGAAGTCTTCCGAAATGTCTCACCCGGAAAAATCCTGGAGTTGATATTGAACATTAAAGTGAAGGACCTCGTATAGCTGCTGTTGTTGACGCTGCTGCAATGTTGTGAGATTGTATTACTGTAACGCTGTAAGAATGACTGGAATGCCTCGCTTTACCTACCCTGACCTCGCCATGAAAATAGCCACTGATGCTGGCATGGCATTAAAACGAGCAAGAAATAAACAAATATCTTTCCTAACATCTTCCTCTTGACCTCTGACCTCTCTCGCAGTCCTCAGGCTGTATCGGGTGGTGCTGCTGTTCAGCCTCGCTGGTTTATGGTGGTGTGTATTAGTGGATCCAGTTTACTCCTGTGTGATCCTGCGCTCGCTGCACCGTGCCCCGTCATTACCGAAAGACCGACAGGAGGGAAACTTGAGGTCAGAGGTCATGGGAAGCTTCAGACACACCACATCCCCGTCATGCGGAGAGTTTGGATTAGCTTTAGCTATAGTTAAGACTTGTGTGAAAATCTGATAATGTTTTAGGTCATGCATAAATACAGAACATTCTAAAGGGGTTCACAAACTTTCAAGCACCACCGTATATGTTGCGTACCAGGCTTCGTATTATCTCGGTTAGCACATTAGCAGTGCGAGCTAACTCTACTAGCTACATATATTCGTGAGAGGCATGACCTCTCGTTCTCCGCTTCCTCCGTCCTTTTCCGGCTCTGTCGTTTCCTCACTGTCTTGATGTCACTCTATCGTTCCATCTTTCAGCAGAAGAGGAGCAGCTACTCTAGCTACACGCTCGTACACGTACCCATAGCGTGACTGAACGGAGCATGAACGGAACGTGTGTGTTTTTGTTTTGTTTTTTTGTTCTTCGAATATTCTCTCCAACATGTGTTCCTTCACAACACCTCGCATCTGTTTGCGTAATATTACACACCTATCTAACCTGCCATGTTTGTTACAGACTAGAACGTTGGCCACACGAGCTGTGAAGTCACGTCATGTTAGCTAGGTCACAAATAAGCCCACTCGGGGCTGTGCTGTTCCAGGACGATAATCAACAACAGTAACAAGTGTCTATTCGATTAAAGAATGAGATCATGTACTTTTTATCCACTTACAGTTACGTTGTGGAACATTTTTGCGAAGCAGGTTTTCACTTGCGCTATAGCACCTACAAACATTCCGAACACGTTATGTTAAGAAGAAGAAGAAAACGCAGCTTGCGCGAAAGTTAAAAAGTTACAGCTTTTAACTCTGACTGTTACAGGGCACTGATACTGGAGACTCCTTCTCCAGTGGAAATGTGAAATAAACGTCACGGGGGCAGGGGTGGCTCAGTGGTTAAAGGTTCTGGGTTACTGATCAGAAGGTCATGGGTTCAAACCCCAGCACTGCCACTGTTGGGCACTTGAGCGAGGTCCTTAAACTTCAAGTGCTCAGTTTTATAAATATAAGTCGCTCTGGTCATAAATGTAAATGTCCTTAGCTTGGGTAAAAACTCTAGAGCGTCCACTGTACCAAAAAAACCCACGTATTTATAACCTATCAGAACGAGCGCATTAATACAAACCGTGTTTAGCTGCACAAAAATGACTCGACCAATCAGAATCCAGGATTCGACAGCACCGTGGTGTAACTCATATGAACCACAGAAGGACTTCTGAGTCGGGTGGAGCGCTGGTCATGAAACTGTAGTCTGAGTAATAGAGTTCTGGGAATATCTACAGCAAAAGGGTCATGATGATGCCCTCACTTTTAGCCAAAGCCAGTGTTATTTGCATGTTGCTTTGATCTTTTTGAAGTCTGTGCAGTTTGGATTAAGGATTACCAAACTGTCCGTCGATGTCCTGATAATATCGTAAAGCCCTTGTCATATGAAAATCTACAAATCTCTCTCGGTGTGCGTTCTGTCCTGCCGTAGTTTGGGAATCCCCTTTAGCAGAATGACTCTGGGAAAACCCGCCCTTGTTCCTGGTACATATCCATTTCCTGTTAGGACAATTCTGTTTCCTCTCTTCACACGCCTCTGTTTTGCCAGCGTTTCCCTCGTTTAAATTCCATAAAAACAACCATATAAACCATCGTTTCCTGCTTGTTGTGTACTCCATCCTGTACACGTCTCACTTCCTGAGTAATTCCAGTCACATCTGTTGAATTCTGGATTCTGATTGGTCAGAAGGTGTTGATTCATTTTCTCTAACAGCAGCGCTGTCGTTCTGATACGTTATCCGTTGTCGATTATTTTCCGATAATGGAAACACTACGCGGTGCTTTATTCCTTACTTAGCTTGTGTCCTGTTTTTGAATGTTTGTTTGAGATGTTAGCATCACATTTTGCTAACAAAACTCCTCCGCAGTTCTAGTGAACGACACTACTTTGCTGCAGCGCCGTCCAGATCCCACACCCCGCTTAGCTTCTGAACACGTTTTCTTCAGGAACTCGGATCCACCCTGTAAATTACAGATGTTCCGGGTCTTTCCTCACTTCCACAAGGACGATGCACCTCCTCAAAAGGCTGGTGTGGGGAACTGGTTTTAAAAATAGCTGCACGCCCGGGAGTGATGAAGGAGGTGGCGAGCCTTAACCGCGACTTCACTCCAAGTGTTTCTAAGAATAAGGAACTTTAGATATGCACATTCCTCACTGCGCTCAGAGTAAAAACTCCACTTCACCTTCACAGTTTTTCTTCTGCAGTGTGTCGCTTTCGGAAGAATGCGAGAAAGCGGATTAAAAACTTAAGCGGTGAACCACTTACAAAAGAGTTGCAAAATATCTTTGTATCACAGAAGTAGATAAAGGGACATGTCAAACTAACCCTATTAAAAAAAAAATAGCTTCGTTTTAGGTCATCTGAAACGCTAGCAAGTGATTAGCTAGATTAGCTAGGAGTTGTTTAGATTTTGCGAGATTAGCTAGGAGTTGTTTAGATTTAGCTAGATTAGCTAGGAGTTGTTTACATGTAGCTAGTTTAGCTAGGAGTTGTTTACATGTAGCTAGATTAGCTAGGAGTTGTTTACATGTAGCTAGATTAGCTAGGAGTTGTTTAGATTTAGCTAGATTAGCCTGGGATTGTTTAGATTTAGCTAGATTAGCTAGGAGTTGTTTACATGTAGCTAGATTAGCTAGGAGTTGTTTACATGTAGCTAGATTAGCCTGGAGTTGTTTACATTTAGCTAGATTAGCTAGGAGTTGTTTAGATTTAGCTAGTTTAGCTAGGAGATGTTTACATGTAGCTAGATTAGCTAGGAGTTGTTTAGAGTTAGCTAGATTAGCTAGGAGATGTTTACATGTAGCTAGATTAGCTAGGAGATGTTTACATGTAGCTAGATTAGCTAGGAGTTGTTTACGTTTAGCTAGATTAGCTAGGAGTTGTTTAGGTTTAGCTAGATTAGCTAGGAGTTGTTTAGATTTTGCGAGATTAGCTAGGAGTTGTTTAGGTTTAGCTAGATTAGCTAGGAGTTGTTTACATGTAGCTAGATTAGCTAGGAGTTGTTTACATGTAGCTAGATTAGCTAGGAGTTGTTTACATGTAGCTAGATTAGCTAGGAGTTGTTTAGATTTAGCTAGATTAGCCTGGGATTGTTTAGATTTAGCTAGATTAGCTAGGAGTTGTTTACATGTAGCTAGATTAGCTAGGAGTTGTTTACATGTAGCTAGATTAGCCTGGAGTTGTTTACATTTAGCTAGATTAGCTAGGAGTTGTTTAGATTTAGCTAGTTTAGCTAGGAGATGTTTACATGTAGCTAGATTAGCTAGGAGATGTTTACATGTAGCTAGATTAGCTAGGAGTTGTTTACATTTAGCTAGATTAGCTAGGAGTTGTTTAAATTTAGCTAGATTAGCCTGGAGTTGTTTACATTGATCTAGATTAGCTAGGAGTTAAATAGTTCAGATTTAGTTAGATTAAATAGTAGTTGATTTAGATTTGGTTAGATTGGCCTGGAGTTGTTTTGTTCCGGTTTAGCTATATTAGCTAATAGTTGTTTAAATTTAGCTAGATTAACTAGAAATGTATCTGTTTTGGTTTAGCTAGATTAGCTAGGAGTTGTTTAGCTTTCCCGAGATTATGCTTTCTTTAGAAATAAATATTTATTAACGTGATGATTTTATTTTGTATTATTCCTATTTGTTTATGAAACTTATTTTAACTCAGAAAATGTTTTACATAATTCTGCAAAAAATCAGGGCTGTCTGTTGAGGGGTGACTTTATGAATATTAATGACTAGTGGGTGGGTGGGCTGTGTAAAATCTCTGCAATCATTAATATTCATTAGCTTGTAAATAACAGCCAACACCCATAAGGGTCTGTGGTAAGATTCTATACATCATGCCTATTTTGTACCTAGAGGTGCGAAAATGTACAGTTCAGCGGTAGAATTTTACGATTTTTGACTTCTTACTATGGTGATATGGGAGATGCCCGTTTTTAATGCTTTTTAAGTTAAAGCACGACTCGGAACAAAGCTTCACCCGGTGGAAAAATTCAACAATTCACTGAAGGGGAAAGGACACGGGACGTGAAAGACGCTTTTGCTTCTGGTAGCATTTACTTTTGACCTGTGAATTCATAGGCCGTGGTCTGGTGAGCCAATAGAAAACAAGTGGGAGGGACTGAGGTCTTTTTGTGTTTGTGTTATTGCTCATGCTAATTGGGAAGGTGTGTATCTCCAAAATCTTATTCAAGGAAGTGTACCACTGGTGGTTATGTCATACAGTGGAATTGTTTTTCATTTGTCCCTCTCTGTCCTTGTTCCTGTCTTCAGTGCTAGATGAAGAAGAAGGTGAAAGTTTTGAATTTGATGATGAAGCCCCCGAGGCCGAGCGCCCTCCCTCATTCCCTCCTGCTCTGGATTTCGACTCTTCAGGCTGCCCGGTTTTGGAGAATGCCGAGGCCGATCTCCCGCCACCACCACCGCCGCAGACCTGTTCTTCTGCTCCACACGGTCAGTTCCCTCCACCTCCTGAAGAGGGACATGGTGCAGATAAAGAGCTCCCGCCGCCTCCAGAGGGCGCTGATACACAAGGTATGATTATGGATCTCCTACTGCTACTGCTGTACAGTGGGTGTGAATTGTACACGATTTATCAATTTTTTTCCAAACAATAGGGAATCCCGGGTCCCGACGCAAAGTCAACCCGTACTCGGTGATCGACATTTCCCCCGACAGCCCGCCTCCTTTGTTTTCCCCAGCCAATGGGAATGAAGCTGATGCCCAGGACGTACCCAGCAGCCCCATTGTGCCCTCTGGATACATGGTGCCTGTGCCTTGCGGCTATGCCTCGCCCTCCAACGTCCCAATCATCACCCCAGCCTACACCACGCCTGTCATCATCAGACACTTCTCAGTGGATGAAGAAGGTAAAGAGAAACAGATTTTTTCATTATGATCACGTTTAATTTGTATTTGTTGGCGCATGGATGAAATCATTTTGGATGAACTGAGGAAATAATGGTGCTCTCTGGGAGGTGCCTTTGCTCCGCCCATGGATCCCATCATCCAATTACAGTTTGTGTTTTCTTCTGCCAAGTTTTTTGCCAACAAATTCCAACATCCAGATGGAAACTTGCTTCTCCCTCTCTCCTCTGCCGTGCACTTTATGTTTTGCCATGAGTCTTTATTTAGCAGAACATTGCCTGTGATCAGGGTTTCCTGTTTGCTCTGAAAGTGTTGCTGCAGCTCTGTTCCTCACACGCTTATTCTTCATTCAGCATTTAGGCCAGCTTTTTAAATGTATTCATATACGCAGCTCACGTTTTATGTTACACATCTGAAGGTAAACACTCTACAGTCTATTTATTCCCTGGTCATTTCTGATTTCGTTTTTTCCACAATCATTGCTCTGCAGTTCTGCATAAAAATATGGAATAATATAAAATAATAATAAAATGAAGAATTTGTCCTCATGATGGTTGCCAAATTGGACAGATCTGATCATAAAAGCAGGAACGTGGCGTAAACATGTGGAGTACAGAGGCAGTTTGCGCTGAAATAGAACTGACAATATTTTATAGCTTTGAAGAGTAAGAATGGGACAGACTGACACAGAGGCCACGCCTCCTTCACTGTGAGACTGATGGGAACAGAGGCCACGCCTCTTTCACTGTGAGACTGATGGAAAAAGAGACCACACCTCCTTAACTGAGACTGACAATTACTGAGGCCACGCCACCTTCACTGAGAATAACAAATCAAAGACAGACACTGAAACTGACAGACACCTACTGCCACATAGTGGCCACACCCATTTCACAGTCCAGAGCCATGGAAGCGTCACGTGACGAGATCTAACCATGTTACAGAAACACTCAGATCTCATAAAAGATGAACAGTTTCTCCACTGTATCTTAAAGTAAGCGTGTTGCTGCCCCCTGTTGGTGGAAATGTCTTACAGCTGTTCGTCAGATATTGAGCAACATTGTTTATTCGCTCCAGTGGAAAGAGAAGTTTTATTTTTTTGGTTTCCTTATATTTTTAATAATAATAATAATAATTTAATAATGCATATTGTACATTCATAACAGCCCTCGTTTTTATTTTAAAAATTTTATGAATTTTTCCAATCATATTTACATCAGTGATGCTAGTGACTGTCCACACACACACACACACACACACACACACACACACACACACACACACACACACAGCCCTGCCATTCTTCATTTCCATCAATATTGTTTATATTCTTAACAATTGATGAGAATAAAATATAGTGCTTATTTCTAAATAAACTGATTATTATAACTCTATAAGAGGTGTCCAGGCTTAACCGGACATTAATTTCATATTGTGGCGTAAACACGACAAAATAAAACTTATGTCTTAATCATGCAACTAATATTCTTTTTTTTTTTCCTTTTTAAAAAAAAAATTCCTCTGCAGTGAGCATTGTGGGGGCGGGGCCTACTCTGACTGACAGGTGAGTGTTTTAACTGAATTGTTTGTGCGTTGTATTAGAAATACTTTTGTAGCTGTTTTTAATTAAATGTAGTATTTCATCCGCACAGTTTTATGATTTTTCCGTATTTTTTGGCGTGATAATTACCTTGTAATGGGACTCGGATGTAGGAAAACGTTCCATGGATCCTGTCTTAATTGCTAGTTTTTGATGGAAAAGCGTGGTTGAATTCTGGATCGTGATTGGTCAGAAGGTGTTGATTTAATTATTATTATTTTTTATAACAGCAGCACTGACAGTAGTGTAGGTTTATATTAATGCACTTGTTTTAATTCGTTACCGTTTCTATAGTAACAGATCGTTCGCACGGACTTGTACGGAGGAATAAAAGATCGTCGATGTGATGAAGTTTTTTTGAAATGTTAAGTCGTTTATTTAACCTTTGTGGGCGGAGCTTCAGGTGTCTGTGGTAAATGACAACTTGCGTTGTTTTTTTTTTCCGTTTAGTTTTTTTCTCTTATTAATTTTGAGCTAATTAATTTAAGCAAAAAAAAAATAAAAATAAATCAAAGATCTCGTGCTACGGCTTTCAAAATGGCCGACCCACTAAACCCACTCTGGTTTGCTGCAACGATGCTCTTCTAAAAGCCGTAACAGGACGGCAGTCTTACCGGACCGCTACAAAGTACACTATTGTTGACGGAGAAATGTATACGAAATGTACTAAAGGACAGAAAAACTATTCCTCAGACTCACTTTGAATAAATAGTTCTCCACTTTCTGATTGATCGATTAGCGTAAAGCCGAACGTGGTCATTTAATTCAATCACAGGTCTATCGTTAGAGGATCTTTTAATCGTATAATCTGACCTGAAGAACACGTGTCATCACACAGTCTGTTATAGACAGCCCAGAGTTTATCCGTATGTTGTAGCGTGTGATCAGTAATAATCTAAACCGATGTTTACCTGTCTCACCTGCAGCGTCTTCACCGTAGACCATCCGGCGATAAGGGAGGAAGACGCTCTGGCGAAGTGGGCTTCGGACCCTGCTAACACGGCCTGGATGGAGAGTAAGGCCTCGTTTTATTCACTTTAAGGTCGAGATGGGGAAAATACAAATTCGCAAATTGTATGAACTGATCGTATGAATTGTATGAACTGATCGGACCATGAAGCCTTTCGCATGTGCATTTCTTTAATCTCGTTATGAGGCTGAATTGCGTAAGCTTGTCCTGACTGATGAAATGTAAACAGTTCTGAAGTAGATTCCCAGACCCAGAAGATTTCCTTCCTCTTCTGCAGAGGAAGTTGTCCTGCGACATGACTTTCCTTCAAAGCAGCGGCATCCGCTCGAGTCTGACTGCTGCATGAGATTATACACACACACACACACACACACACACACACACGCAGGTTGTCCCTGTCCTTCCCAGTAAAGATATGAGGATTTAGGACGTGCGTGCGTGTGTGTTTGCGTCTGCATTTCAGATCCAGATGAAGTTATTTACGACGACGTTCCGAGAGAGAATTCGGGATCCACTACAGGTCGGTGTGTCCGAGTTCCTGCTCCCTCTCTGTCTGTCTGTCCGTCCGTCCGTCTGTCTTCCTCTTACTTCTGCATTTCACTCTGCTCGCCGTTTTCTGCCACTGTGGAGTCTTTACACGTTTCGACTCCAACTGAATCTATTCTAACAAGGTCTGTTCGTTTCATTATTGACCAACTTTGATCAACTCGGTTTTTTCAACTCGGTTCTAAGCTCAAACTACGGAACTGCAGCTTAAATTTAGAAAGTACCAAACTGCCCAATTGAAACTCAGTAAACTGCGTTTAGTACGCGCCTTACTGTGCTCACTGAAACCTCAGTGCCGGGTACACCGAGTCTTGCTGCAGGTCTTCTGCAGTCACTCGACGGTTTTTCACAACGTGCCTTCTCACAAATCTGCTTGCAGCCGTTGATCGCTTCCTTTTTCTTCCCCGTCCAGGTATTTCATACATTTTCTTCCCCTAGCCAGTACAGGTATTTCATGTGTTCCAGCTCAAGCGCACCTGCCGCGACTAATGAAGCCCTTGATTACTGGCATCAGGTGTGCTCGAGACAACACCTGCTTTGCGTATTTGTGCTGTTGTGAGGGAATCTCTTCAGGGGGTTGAATAATTTTGAAACTGGAGAAATCATTATAAGTTGCATTTTCAGTTGAATTTGTCCAAACCACTTGAAGCGTTCGTCGTGTTGAGCTATTTCAATCACTTTCGTATGATTTGTACAGCTGCAGGTCTGTAAAATTTGACCTGATTTGCACTGGGGGTTGAATCATTTTGATTGCAACTGTATTTACCAAGGGTGTCGATATTAGTACCTTACCCCACTACTAGACGATCTAAAGTAACTATCTACTACTAAACTCGCTGATCAATTCAACTCGACTGCAGCTCAAACTACTGAACTGCAGCTCAAGCTGATCATTTCTAACTAATGAACTCAAACTACTGAAATGATCCAATCAAACTACTGAGCTGATAAACTGCTAAACTAAAGCTTCTACACTTATTACTGATTAATAAACAGCTAAATTGTAACTGCTAAACTCAAACTCCTGAGCTCTTACGCCCTCTACTGAACTCTTAAACTCAAAGTACTGAACAGCTCGATTCAAACAGATAAACTAATAAGCTGCTTAACGTTCAATACTGAACTGGCCAAACTACTGAACTACTCCATTTTTTTGTTAAGATCATTAATAATGTGGTTAAGTTCAGCTTACATGAAATTTGCCCAGTCAGCATATCTAACTGTGGAAGTGGTGTGTGTGGGTGTGGGTGTGTGTGTGGGGGTGTCACAACGTGTAATATTCTAATAATAATATTCCAGTAAAGATTTTATATCCACTTTCATTTCCTCAGAAACAGCAGGGAGAAGTGTTACGGACATGATGGTGATGCTAATAGTGTCTCTGTGTGTGTGTGTGTGTGTGTGTGTGAGAGTAGACGTGGATGAGATGATCTATGATGATGTGGAGCTGGGTGAAGAGGGAGGTAGCAGCTCCGTGGAGAACGGCTGGAGCTCCAGCGAGTTCGAGAGCTACGATGAGGAGAGCGATGGAGAAGGCGGGCACGGAGAGAACGGCGTCCTCCCCAACGCCTTCATCCGCCGACACACACCCAGCACCAAAACACACGTATGCACACACACACACACACACACACACACATGCACAGTTTTATGAAACAAATTGTGTAGCAGGTTTGTACATGGGGAAAAAAATCTGTTACAATCCTCAGGCCTGCACCAATCCTCTAATTCTTTAAGAATGTAGCAACCATTCGCACAACCGTGTGCCAACAATTTCACCAAAATCCAACAATAATCCTAGAATAATTCGACGATTTTCCATTAACCCACCAAAGATCCTGTAATGACCTTCAGTCAAGCCTCTATCATTCCAGAAAATCTGATCATCCTCCAACAGTGCTGCAAGAATTCCTCAACAGTTCTTCAACTCCAATCCAACAATTCTCAATCTCGCCAAGATCCTCAAACAAACCTCACCCAGAATCCTAACGTCATCCTCCAACAATCCATACGATCCCTGAACACGTCTCCAACGTTCATTCATTTCTTTAACAATACTGCAGAAATCTTACCAGAATCCTTCGGCAGACCTTGAGCAATTCCTCATCAATCCCCAAACAATCCCTCAACTATTCGCCCACGATCCTCCATTTATCCAACGGTCCGGCAAAAATCCTCGAATGAGCTTCGGCCGACCTTTCTAAAAATCCCTCCGGCAATCATTAGTCCTTTTTTAAAATCCATCCGATAACATTCAAAATAACATTCAACAATCACGCAGAACTCCAACAAGCCTTCGGTTTTCCAACAGTAATGCAAATAATCCACCGACAATTCTCAAACAAGCCTCTATCAATCGGATAATCCTCCAACAGCTCTTAATTTTACCCAAATCTTATACAAATATTATACAGCACAAAATCTTCAATTTCTTCAAATCAAGAACTGTTTGCGGTTCTGCTAATTACACTTACACCTAACGTCTGCGTGTGCCTTTCGTATGGAGTCCTCTCTTAAACGGTGACCACATGAACATGTTGCAGTACAGTCTTGGGTGAATTATTAATATTAATATTATTATTATTATTGTTGTTATTGTTATTATTATTATTATTATTGAGGAAGTAGCGAACACACACTGATGGGTGTGTAAAGTAATATTTATGTTGTGTAGTCTGAGCAAAAAGCTGAAAGAGTTTCAGTAATGAAGCCCTTCAGCTGCAGTGACTTTTCAGGAAAGTCCGCCTGCTAAGGGAATTGAATGACAGTGTTAGTAAATGAATAGTGTGTGTGTGTGTGTGTGTGTATGTGTGTAATGCTCCGCTTTGCTGCTCTCTATGCAGCTCTCTCAAGATCTGACACGCTTGAAAGAGCACTATGAGCGAAAGGTGAAAGATCTCATGGTGAACGCAGTGGGCGCGGTCGAGCTGCAGCAGCTCAGACACAAACATGAGCAGAAGGTAAAAAAAAATGAATAAAGAAAAAGTCTGTCCATCCTTCTGTCCATCCATCCATCCATCAATCTGCCCATCCTGTTCCTTTCGCTGTTTAACACACTGCTGGTGGTGCGTCTCACGTCTCACGTCTCACATCCCTCCATGGTCGCTGTGGTAGCATGCTAGCATTAGCGCCTCTGTAGCTACGTTTCCATCCAAATGTTTTGCAAAATTTTATACCACCGAAAAAAACAAACAAAAAAAACTGATGTCGAGTTGCCTCTTGGCTGAATCCTTGACGCCGGTTTACTTTATTAGCTCGAGTCAAGTTTGTTATACGAGTCCTAGCGTAGACTTCCATGGGTCAACTTACCCATAAAGCTTTGCAGTCTGATGCAAGGACGAGTGCAAGAGTTTAGAAAGGAAAATATCTATAAAATACCCTTACTAAATAAATAAATACATAAATTTGCCTACTATCGCATCTGTGTATGACGCCACATTCACTTAACTGTTTAGCAAGCTAGCTAGTTAGCAAAGTGAATATATTAGCAAAGTATCTGTACAGACGAAGCAATCGGCTACCCAAAATTCATGCTAACCATCTGATTTGATTTTCTGTTCGGCTAACCAATTTAGCCAGCTAGCTAGTTAGTGCAAGTTTTATGTACTACATCTGTACATGACTGCTGATTTAAACTTTGTGTCCTTTTTCAGTCAGCTCATTTGTAAACTAGCTAGCAGATCAGCTGGTTAGCATGACTGTTATTCATTACTGTGTTCTAATAACTGTTATTAACTGTGCAAAACAGACAAACTATCTGTTTAACGTGCTAGTGAGTGTGCTAACTAGCTTGCAAGGTAAAATAGCATATGTTTTGAAGGAAATTGCGAAGGAAATAGTTTTTGTGGAAAAGATAGCCCGCAGATGCTAACTTTAAAAGGTTTATGTGGTAAATGGCAGTAAAATCCAGAAATGGAGAAACTGGAGCATGTATTTACCAAATTTAATTATAATTTGTTTTTGAGGGGACTTTAAGGGCGGAGAAAACGTTTTTTTTTTGTTTTTTTTTTTAAAACAGGCGGATGGAAACTTCACTCGTGTGTTTGTGTGTGTTTTGTGGGTGTGGTCTTTGTTGCTCCTTCTAATTCGTGTTGCTTTGCATGTTAATTAAGTGTTGCTGGTCACTACAGGCACATGTTGTGTAGTGACTGCTCCAGCAGTTTCAGCTTTGGGACTTTTTTCTTTCTGGAATATTCTCGATTTCTACAAAACAAAACAAAAATACACAAGGATTTCATTCATGTTTTAAAAAATATATATTTTACATTTATGGAAGGAGTCTCCAGTGTCAGAGCTTTGTAACAGTCACGGGCTTCTGCAAAGTTTTCCGGAATGGGAAAGTCTTCAAGATAGAGGAGTTTATGCTTTCCAGCTGAGAGAGAGAGAGAAAGATCGCGTGAGACAGAGCGTGAGATAGATGGACACAGACAGAGTGAGAGAGAGAGACGAGACAGACAGAGCAACAGAGAGGGATAGAGAGAGTGAGACAGACAGACAGAGAGAGAAGGACAGAGAGAGCGAGACAGTGAGAGAGACGAGACAGACGGAGAGCGATGAGACAGAGGGGGAGAGAGAGAGAGAGAGATGAGACAGAGGGGGAGAGAGAGACCGACAGAGCAACAGAGAGGGATGAGAGAATGAGACAGACAGAGAGGGAGAAACATACAGCGACAGACCGACAGAGAGACAGACAGAGCAACAGAGAAGGATAGAGAGAGGGAGACACAGACAGAGAGGGATGGACAGAGTGGGAGAAACAGACAGGCATGGACCGATAGAGAGAGAGAGACAGTCAGACAGAGAGAGAAGAGAGACAGACAGACAGAAAGAACGAGAGAGGCAGACACTGAAGAGAAAACGAGAGACAGATAGAGAGAAGAGCAAGAGACCGACCGAGAAAGTGACAGAGAAGGACAGAGAGAAAGACGAACAGATTTACAGAGAGAGAGAGAGAGAGAGAGAGAAGGTGTCGCTGGTGATGAGACGGCTGTTTATCGCAGCTGTAAAGTAAACAGGAATGAACTTGTCTCTCAGACGTTCCACAGCATTAAATCTTAACTATAAACCGTTAAAACGCACTAACGTTAAAACGTCCTTCATTAATAACCGAAACGTTATGATATTCTCCTCGCTGACTGATGGCTGTGGTGTAAGCGGAGTAACACACTCCATTCTGCACTTCGGTCTCATCACACCACCCCGACACGGATTACTCTCATTACCGCGCGGTCTGGAGTGTGTTCCTCTTCTCCTCTGTAAATTTATCCACAATAGATCAGTTGTACAGTACAGCTGAACATCGTGAGCTGCTGCTGCAGTCTTTTCCCCATGTGTCTCCTACATGAAACCCTCTTCACGACATCTCGATGTTATAATCCATGACGACATTTCATATCTCCAGACATGATGGGTCATGGCCTGGTTTGGTGTTTCGTGAGGATGTTCCTCGTTCATCTACAGCATAAGAAGAATGTTAGCGGTTATAGTTCGGGGCTGCTCTTGGGGTTTAAGGTGCGAGAGATGAGAGGTGATGAGACCTGAAAGTGTGCGTGAGTTTAGGGATCGTGGATAAAGTTAGGGTTTGGGGTATGATGATTGGTGGAGAACCAAAAAACGTTGGCGTGTTAGGTTTAGGCGTCGGGGTTTAGGGTTCAGAGTCTGAAGGTGAGCAATTCAGAGTTATTCATTAAGGGGCTCGGATTTCCTGGATACTTGGACCTGTTAGAAAAATTGAACGTATGATGATGTATACGCGATGGAAAACGAGAGCGCTAAGCATGTGACGGGGGGAAGGGGGCGGGGCTTTCTGTCGGCATCCTATTGATATCAGAGAGTACACAAATGTCGGTCGTTTTAATCAGATTAATATGTTGATTAGTTCCGCTGCTGTTTTTATCGGAGGAGGGAATTGAAGGCTGGTCTTCTGGCGTACTTTTATGTTAATTTGTCTAGATCTTACACGAAATATGAAGTCAAAAACACAAAAGTTAGCATTTCAGCTCTAGAGATAACCGAATCGTTACATCCTACGAGATTAATTCGGACGTAAAGGTCTGGAGGCGCGCTGCTTTTCGCTTTTAATCTGACGAGATGCTCGTTCGGCTCTTTTGGCTCTCGTATTATTCCGACGCGTCCCGGTCGTGAAGTCACGTCTCGCTGAATGAATAATCAGTTGTGTGCTTTTGCGCGAGATTGCGTGACTGAACCGTGTTTGGTCTTATGTGAACAGATGCAAAAGCTGGTGAGGGCGGCCAAGCACGGCACCAAAGACGGCCTGGAGAAAACCAAAGCGGCGGTCAAGAAGGGAAAGTCCTTCATTCGAACCAAATCTTTTGGTCACGGTAGGAGGAGTTCCACATCTACGCTTCCGCTTTCCTGTTACTTCGAAGCTGCATTTCTTTTCATGTTGACGTGGGGGCAGTATCGCACCACTCCGCCACTGATTAGTTTGCTATAACGGCTCGTACGCCGGTGTTCTATTCGTTACTTAATGCTCTTGTTCCTGTTTGGTTCCATCTAGATGAACCTTTTTTATTTTTAATGTTGGTTAGTTGTATAAAACACTAAATAACTCACAGGAAGTAGAAGCTAATAAGGACCCGAGCGTGAGCTGAGTAACGCTGATTGATTTCCGATTCATTTTCCATCAATTTAAAGACGTCACGTTAAGACAGAAAATCCCAAAAGTCAGTGTTAAAGCTAATCTCTGTCGTGATTTTTTTTATCTGTTTTAACCGTCTGTGTGTGTGTGTGTGTGTGTGTGTGTGTGTGTGTGTGTGTGTTAGAGAGGAAGGCATCATGTTTTGAGGAAGAGCCATCCGAACTCTTCATCGAGGTGGAATGTTTAAACGTGGAGCCTGTGTTAGGCCCCGCCCCTGAGGGCCTCTCTCAACAGCAGGTGTATACACACACACACACACACACACACACACACACACTTGAACATTCAATATAGACACAGCTAACATTTAATTGACTATTTTATACCCGGCACCATGATCTTGGAGTTTTATAGATCTCTAACGTGAATCATTTGTAACTTTATAAAACGTTAAAATAATGGTTTAAAGATGTTGAAAATTTCCTACAAGTTAACACACACCGGTCGAATCTTATTAGGCCAAATATGTAAAAATTCAACAGAGGTTTATATTTGTCAAATTGTCAACCTTTTAATAATGCGAGCAGAAACGGCAAGATACGTTGATGAACAATATAAAAGATAAAGTGCATGGTATATACAGTATGATATGAATTGTAATATGAATTCATTTCACTGGGGAGCCTGCTTATGAACAAATTTTATTCAAGAATGATGTGGAAAAAAAAAAATCCATAAAAATGACAGAATGTTATCGTGACATACCGCACGTGAATATGATTAGGAAGCAAAAGCACCAAGAATAAGCAACAGTAGTTTCACTATGATCGTACTACACAGTCTTTATATACATTTTATATATATGTATGTGTGTGTCTGTGTGTATGGGTGTATATATATATATATATATATATATATATATATATATATATATATATATATATATATATATATATATATATATATTAGTTAAAAATTGTCTACATCTAACCAAAATTGTACAGTGTTTTAGATATTCATGTTAATGAAATCTTGTGTGTGTGTGTGTGTGTGTGTGTGTGTGTGATCAGGTGGTGAGGAGATGTATTCTGGAGTCAATATTAGAGAGTGAGAAGAATTATTTAGACTCGCTGAAGAGAATATTAGAGGTAAGTGTTAACTGCTGAACGTTTAGTGCTTTTTTGATGCAAATTATATAAAACCGTGGCATTGGCATTAGTGTGAGAGACTGACACACACGCACGCACGCACACACACACACACACAGGCCACGCCTCTTTCAATAAGACTGACGCACACAAAACAGCCCCTCCTCTTTTACTAAAACTGACATCCGCTAAGGCCACGCCTCCTTCACTAAGACTGTAACACCCAAAGGCCACACCTCTTCCACTAAGACTGACACACACATAAAGGCCACGCCTCCTTCACTAAGACTGACACACACATAAAGGCCACGCCTTCTTCACTAATGCTGCCACACCCAAAGGCCACACCTCTTCCACTAATATTGACACACCCAAAGGCCACGCCTCCTTCACTAAGACTGATTTGAGCATTTCTGAAACATTCATTTGTCATTACATCTCAGTGTATGCTTGAACATTAAAAAAACGACCTAAATTACTTCTGATGACTGATTAAATAAAAGCAGCTGTTTGACTGTAAGACTTGTCGTACTGTCGTCTCTGCTCCCCGTGTAGCACTACGAGAAGCCGCTGCAGGAGCTCGAGCCTCGGCTGCTGAGCGAGAGGAAGTGTAAGGCGGTGTTTTACCGTGTGAGGGAGATCCTGCAGTGCCACGCCATGTTCCAGATCGCCCTGGCCAGCCGTGTGGCAGACTGGGACCAGCTCCAGACCATCGGGGACGTCTTCGTCGCCTCCGTGAGTCCTGGAAAAAAACAGTTTTTCTAAGAGAAAATCGCAACACGGAGGAGCGTTAGTGACGTTTCCTTCCACGTGATACTGATGAAAATACCAGAACGTGGAGAAGATGGCGTAAGAATAAAGAGAAGATTAAAATAGATTAGAATAGAACTTTTGTAATTTTGAGGAACAAAACGGTCAAGTACGGAAGCCCAAAGCGGCCAATCCTGCAGGGACGATATATATTTGTAGGCCACCGAGGAAGTTAGCATCACCACGGTTCCCTCGACAAAAACCCAATAGGATTTATTTTTTCATTAACTTTTGGATTGTTGTAGAAAATAAACTCTGTGTCCAACAAAAGTTCATGATTCTTCCACGTTTCATTCATTAAGATACGATTCATAAGATTTTGAAGACTAAATACAATCACCAGAAGTAAAAAGCTAATGTTAGGCTATAAACTTATACCATTTGAAAATGCTACAAATTGATCAATCTAAAGTTGGAAAGTTTGAGTTGCACGAGTGCGAGTATAACCACAACGAGGCTGTAGTAGATGAGATTTCCTCTCTAGTACGATTTAGCCACTTGTTAGCAACCGCTAAGCTTTTTCAAACATCCTGAGTGGGGTATTACTGACATATTGTATGGCGTAGTATAAAACGTGACCATATCTTGAGCTTGTGTTAACCACAGACCTTATTTCGGGCGTTTAACCAAAAAAACCCCACCGACTTCGGGACGTCGGATGTCGAGTACGCAGGAAAATGAAGTCGAGTTCACGAGAAAACGACAGAAATAAATAAATAAATAATGCATGGCCGCTTCGGGCTTCTGTAGTCGAGGGATATTCTGTTCTGGGAAAATAATCGAGGAGGTGGAGTCACTGTAACCACCTACAGTTATTATTATTTCCCTCTAGCAGCACATCATAAACCAAACAAGTGGTGTTGTTTTTATTCCTCTTATACCACCGCAATTTCCCAACAATTACAACTTTTTATTAGTTATGGATTGACATTGTACGCTTTATCCAGTTATAGTTATGTTTAATGTTGTGGAATGATATGATGATTGAGGAAATGATACATATCAGTTCCTGTTCTCACAAAATCATTCCTTTACTCTTCTCTCCCTCTCGCTGTCCCTCTCTCTCTCTCTCTCTTTCTCTCTCTCTCTCTCTCTTGCTGTCCCTCTTTCTCTCTTTCTCTCTCTCTCTCTCTCTATGTCTCTCTCTTTCTACACCCCCTCCATATAGACACTTAATATACAGCTGAATCTCTCTCTCTCTCTCTCTCTCTCTCTCTCTATCTCTCTGTCTCTCTCCATATAGACATTAAATATACAGCTGAATCTCTCTCTCTCTCTCTCTCTCTCTCTCTCTCTCTCTCTCTCTCTCTGTCTCTCTCTCTGTGTGTGTCTCACTCTGCACCCCCTACATATAAACACTTAATATAGAGCTGAACCTCTCTCTCTCTCCCTCTCTCCCTCTCACTCTCTCTCTCTTTCTCTCTCTCTCTCTCTCTCTTTCGCTCTCTCTTTTCTCTCTCTCTCTCTCTCTCTCTCTCTCTCTTTCGCTCTCTCTTTTCTCTCTCTCTCTCTCTCTTTTCTCTCTCTCTTTCTCTCGCTCTCTCCCTCTCTCCCTCTCTCTCTCTCTCTCTCTCTCTTTCTCTCTCTCTTTCGCTCTCTCCCTCTCTCCCGCTCTCTCTCTCGCGCTCTCTCTCTCTCTCAGTTAATAAGACAAAACCAGCAGTTACACATGTCTTGTCTTTTTAAACCGTTACGAACACTTCCAGTGATTTGTACGTACAGTACAGGATGATGATCAGATTATTAAAATATCTTCGTCTCATCTTTCCATCTCTCAGTTCTCTAAATCCATGGTTCTGGACGCGTACAGCGAGTACGTGAATAACTTCAATACGGCCATGGCGGTGGTGAGGAAGGCATGCACCTCCAAACCCTGCTTCCTCGACTTCCTCAAGGTCAGCTACACACTTTTATTTATTTATTTATTTATTTATTTATTTATTTATTTATTTATTTATTTAACACTATATATCACCGTGCTATAATAAACACTGATGAGTGCGATATGTAACATAGAATATATTTCATAAAGGGAATGTATTTCACGTTATAGAAAAAAAATGTCATTAAGATCATATTATTATTATTATTATTATTATTATAAACAGTTATAAAGGAAGATTTTTTTAACGGTGTATATTTTACAGCAACGTCAGGAGAGCAGTCGCGATCACGTCACGCTCTACGGCCTCATGATGAAACCCATCCAGAGATTCCCACAGTTCATTCTGCTCCTGCAGGTAACACACAAACACACACACACACACACAGAACTTCCACATTCATTGTACAGTTTTCATTCTAACCAGGTTCAAGGTCACAGCAAGGTCAAGGTTTTTCTTCAGTAGCTTTCTTCCTGTTCGAACTGTATATTAAGAGTATTTGAGGCGTACAGATTAGTAACAAGAGGGAAATGACTCGTGTGCGACGGAGCAGAAGCGTTTACACCTGCGGTCGTCTCCAAACATCTCGCAAAATTCGGACCATCACACTCGCCTCGGAAATCAGACGAAAATCACAAATACAAAAAAACTTCACTATTAGGTCTGTTTATCTGCCTGTGTATGTGCGTGTCTTTCATTATATATTTATAATATATCATTTTTATATCTGTATTCCTGTCAGTCTTATCTCTCTTACTGTACATCTCTGTTTATCTTATCAATATGTCTGTCTGTCTGTCTGTCTATCTATATATCTACATGTATGTCTGCTTTGTGTCTGTCTGTCTGTGTATCTGTCTTTGTGTATGTGTGCTTTGTGTCTATGCCTGTTTGTGTCTATATCTGTCTTTCTGCCTGTCTTATTTTTGTCTGTCTGTTTGTCTATCTACATGTACGTCTACTTTGTGCCTATGTATGTCTGTATCTGTCTATCTGCCTGTCTCTAGCTGTCTTTCTATCTATCTATCTATCTATCTGTCTAGCTGTATGTGTGTTTTGTGTCTATGTCTGTCTGTCTCTCTGTATCTGTCTTTCTGCATGTCTTGTTTTTGTTTGTCTATCTATCTATCTAATCTTCATACATGGCTGATTTGTGTCTGTTTATCTCTCTAAATCTATCCGTCTGTCTGTTTCTGTTTTTTCACTATCTATTTATGTGTACGGTCATCTTCACTCACTTCCTCATCCGAATTAAATAAAAAAAAAAACTTTACTTGCACAAATAAAGTCACAGAAGCAAAGTAAGATGTGTGAAGTAAGAGGTGTAAAACAAGTGGTGTAAAGTGATAGGTGCAAAATAAGTAATAGATGTAAAATAAGCGGTGTAAAGTAAGAAGTGTAAAATAAGTAATGGATGTAAAGTAAGAGGTGTGAAGTAAGAGGTGTAAAGTAAGAGGTGTAAAATAAGCGGTGTAAAGTAAGAGGTGTAAAATAAGAGGTATAAAATAAGCGGTGTAAAGTAAGAGGTGTGAAGTAAGAGGTGTAAAATAAGAGGTATAAAATAAGCGGTGTAAAGTAATAGGTGCAAAATAAGTAATAGGTGTAAAGTAAGAGGTGTGAAGTAAGAGGTGTAAAATAAGCGGTGTAAAGTAATAGGTGCAAAATAAGTAATAGGTGTAAAGTAAGAGGTGTAAAATAAGAGGTATAAAATAAGCGGTGTAAAGTAATATGTGCAAAATAAGTAATAGGTGTAAAGTAAGAGGTGTAAAATAAGAGGTATAAAATAAGCAGTGTAAAGTAAGAGGTGTAAAATAAGAGGTATAAAATAAGCGGTGTAAAGTAATAGGTGCAAAATAAGTAATAGGTGTAAAGTAAGAGGTGTGAAGTAAGAGGTGTAAAATAAGCGGTGTAAAGTAAGAGGTATAAAATAAGTGGTGTGAAGTAAGAGGTGTAAAGTAAGAGGTGTAAAATAAGAGGTATAAAATAAGCGGTGTAAAGTAAGAGGTGTAAAATAAGCAGTGTAAAGAACTGCACTAAAATCTCCTTAAATCACTTCCATAGATTTAGAGTATGTTAAAGTTATCGCTTCTTGATGTGCAGTTTAGTAATGTCCAGCAGGGGGAGCACATTCCTTACTTTATACACGCACAGACACACACACACACACACACACACACACACACAAAACAAAAGCTTTAATTACTGTTCCTATTTCCTCCAGATAAGGTATAACTCACACAATGACACTGACTTGATGTTCATTTTGGATCTCATCTAAATATGCGTGTGTGTGTGTGTGTGTGTGTGCACGTGTGTGTGTAGGACATGCTGAAGAACACACCGGTGGGCCACGATGACCGCTTGCCCCTACAGATGGCCCTGACTGAGTTGGAGACTCTGTCTGAGAAGCTGAACGAGAGGAAGAGAGACGCAGATCAGCGCTGTGAGATCCGACACATCGCCAAGGCCATGAACGAGCGCTACCTCAACAAGGTACACACACACACACACACACACACACACAACCGCACAGCATTGTGGGTAAACTATAAAATAAATAATCTCAAATAAGGACTATATTATCACTTGAAACCTATAAAAATAGATTCGTTCATAACTCCGTATTTCTACTCGATTAAAAACTCTAAATACGTGAAAATCCGAGTGATATAAATATAAATCATAGCAAATACATTTAAATTATTTAGTTTACTTTTACATTATTTAGTTGAGTATTTAGCCAATTTATTACCCTAAGTTTGCGAAGTTTGTGTTATTGCATTTTAAGCAAATGAATTACTAGATTTAGTTCATTACTCAGCCAGTCAATTCTGTCACTGCTTCTCACTGTATTTGTACACTGTAACCCAAATCCATCTCCGCGTCTATTATATAAAAAAGTTCTACAGAAATACATATTATCTTTAAAACTGTTATTTCTTCCTAAAGTTGAGGACGTATTCCTGGCCGTAATAACCCATCATTTTTTCCCAGCTCCTGAGTGTGGGTAGCAGGTATCTGATCCGCTCGGACGACGTGGTGGAGACCGTGTACAACGAGCGAGGAGAGATCGTCAAGACCAAAGAGAGACGACTTTTCCTGCTTAATGACGTGCTCATGTGCGCCACGCCCAACCTGCGGTATACACACACACACACACACAAACACACACAAACACACATTACTACTACTACTACTAATTCTGCTACTAATATTACTCCTTCTTCTTCTTCTACTACTTCTACTACTACTACTACTAATAATAATAATAATTCTACTACTACTACTAATTCTACTACTACTATTACTACTACTAATTCTACTACTACTAATACTTCTACTACTACTACTAATTCTGCTACTACTATTACTACTAATTCTACTACTACTATTACTACTAATTCTACTACTACTATTACTACTACTAATTCTACTACTACTAATACTTCTACTACTACTACTACTAATTCTACTACTACTATTACTACTAATTCTACTACTACTATTACTTCTACTACTTCTACTACTACTACTACTACTAATTCTACTACTAGTACTACTTCTACTACTTCTACTACCACTGTTACTTCTACTACTACTATTACTACTAATACTTCTACTACTACTATTACTTCTACTACTTCTACTACTACTATTACTACTAATTCTACTACTACTTCTACTACTACTACTACTAATTCTACTACTACAATTACTTCTACTACTACTACTACTACTACTAATTCTACTACTACTTCTACTACTACTACTACTACTAATTCTACTACTACAATTACTTCTACTACTACTACTACTAATTCTACTACTACTATTACTACTACTAATTCTACTACTACTATTACTTCTTCTTCTAGTAGTAGTAATAGAAGTAGTAGACTTCTACTACTACAACTATTGTTATTTCTACTACTACTACTAATTCTACTACTTCTACTACTACTACTACTAATAATAATAATATTAATATTTTCCACTTCAGGATTAACATCAATAGGAATAATTAAGTAGGTAATTTATCACAGTATTCAGCACAGACATTGGGCCTCATTAATCAAGGTGAATTGGAATGGATTTATTTATTTATTATTAAGGCGAATCCCTCTGTGACGGTTCCTAGCTAGAAGAACTGGAAGACTGAAGTGGTGGTTTAGTGGTTAAGGCTCTGCGAAGAGAATAATTTCTCTGTGTTGTATTGTATACGTGACCAATAAAGACTCATTATCATTAAATCTAAACAGACATTGAGGGGGGAAAAAATCTCAACATGACATGGAAATGTAACATACGTATATATTCCTGTGTAATAAACGTTCACTACTGAGATTCTGTATCTACTGGCCTGCTTTGTACACGGCTTTATTTAAGCCGTGTTTGTTTCTTTTTCTTTCACTCTCTTTTCCTCGTCTCCGTCCCTGGCTTCCACATCCAGCTCTCCTCAGGATGGTGGAGGTGCCGTCGTTCCTTCAGGCCAGCGTTTCCTGCTCAAGTGGAGCGTCCCTCTCAGCCTGGTGGAGCCGGTGGAGTTCGGCTCCTCGGAGGAGATGGGAGACTCCGTCCCTTTCCCCGCCCTTCACTCCGGAGAGAAGGTGGTCGTCAACGCCAAGCCAAGTACGTCGTTAACACGTACACGATCGTATCGGAGATCTTTCACTCGCGTTATCGTGGAGGCAGGTTATATATAAGAGACGCGCTGATTAAATGATGCGTAGCGGTTTTATCTTGCGTGGTGAGGTTCTGAGAGATGCAGAACATTCCGGAACACCATTTTATTATGATGTACATGGCTCCCGCTTCACAGCATTTGCATGGATTTTGGTGTGCATACTTCAAAGAGTTCATGCTGGGCCTCCAACAGGAAATGAGCTCTGATCTATCCTCCGCGCGTTCTCCGCTTCTGACCCACTAACCCATTATTCAGCCTCATTCTTCATACCAGTGTTTGCTAAGTTTAAAAATCCACGTCGCTGGACAAATCGGTGTTCTCTGCCAGTCGAGTCTCTTATACCAGATGTTGTGTGAAGCAGTGCTGATGTAGGAGTCAGTTTTGGTGTTCTGCCAGTCATTATTGCTCTTTTGTCTACGTTTAGCTTTAACGATTAACGTTCTGCCAATCAGAGGTTTTTTTGTCAGAGGGACATTTGAACTGACGAAATGAACACTAACGTCAAATCAGCCAATTCCGCTCAGTTTGAAAATGAATAGTTGAATAAATAAATATCCATGATATCTCATCGCATAGCCCTTAGAGGTGGTTAACATGACATGCGTAAAAGCACAACCGATTACGTACGTGTCGAATAACGTTGTTTTGCACGGTAATTGCGCTACAATGTTGACGTTCATAAAAGGGTAATGAAGTCCTCTGTGTTTAACCTCCACAGACGTGAAATGATTATCGGCTGCCGATTATCAGCAGTCTAGGTTACGCAATCCGGATTATAGTTGGGTTTTTTCCCACTGTTTCTGTATGAAAAGCCTTTGGCCAGCTGGCTGCATAACTCTGAGCCCAGAGATATCGAGGTGAACGGTGACGAAGGGGTGCAGGAGGAGAAAATGAAGTAGATTTATAAACGTCCTATTTATAAACATGTTATTTTAACCATTTTTGACCGGAACTGTCCTAGAGGTGTTTTATGGCAACAATATTAACATATTAGCAAGACTGCTTGATTGGTAGAACGTGCCTTAAATGCTGTCCTGCTCTGCTCCGTCCTTGTATGTTTAATAGTTTTCAGCGACGTTTTAAAATTTGTGTTCTATAATCTCTACATTCTGCTCTCTGGCGTATCCCAAATTGTCGGACAGGTAGATAATCTTATGTAGTTTAAAAGGTTAAATGCATTGTATCTCTACATCAGTAGGAGGAAAACAAATTGTTGTTATAATTTATGATGAGGTCTCTAGCCCTGATGTTCGGTGAGGTTTTGATTACAGCCTGGTTTCACTGACACACGAGGCACTAAGTACGTTAATAGTAAATTGAACGACATTGTGCATCTTCATAGATATAACCACGAGCATGTTGTCAATAAGAAATGGGAAAGGTCTCCTGCAACTCTGTCAATGTCTGGGACTGTACATTGTCAATGGTAGAACACGAGGGGACACTTTTTATACACTCCCAAACCCTCCGAAATCATTCAAAACTGTAAAACTGTCTGAAACCCTCCGAAAGCCTCCAAAACCCTCCAACAACTGTCCAAATCCCTAAAACCCTCCAAACCCTTCAAAAATCCTCCAAATTTATATATATATATATATATATATATATATATATATATATATATATATATATATATATATATATATATATATACAGCACAGTAGATTATATGATAATTGACGTAGACCCATCATCTCTCAGTGCATTCAGTGTTAAGGCACTAAGCCCCCTATCTGATCACAGCCACATCACCGTGTATCTCAAAAGAACAAATATTAACATCAGAACCCAACCCAGTAATCTGTACCACATCAGAAAACCACACGGACGGACTGAAAACAGCACAGAGGAGTACCAGAAAGCAATAGGCAGCCAAACAGTACAAATGCTCCTAGATAATCTTCTGGATGCCAGCTATGCGCATACTGAAGAAGGGGTCAATCTGGCTGGGAAAGATATACATTACCTGTTTGACAAAACAGCAAAACTATCAGGTCTAAAGACAAAAAACAGACAAAACCACATTACTGTGAAACATTAAAACAATACAAGCACACACTTAGAAGCAAAAAAGTACAATACACCCAAAAGCAATTGAGAGTAATAGAGAAATCAATCGATACAAACCAATTCTGGGACAATTGGGGGGGCAGGGCGCATCATGAAGAATTAGCAGTCCAAAACGGTGAAATGTGGGAAAACCATTTCCAATCTCTGTTTGAAAAAGTTGAAGCCGGCGCAAATTGTAAACAAAATCAAATAAATAAACCACTGGAAGAACTAGAATTTATAATCGAAGACAGTCAAAAGTCATTAGACGTAATTACTCATTACCGAAAAGGAGCTCATAGACCAAGTTAAAACCGTAAAACCCCAAACAAGCATCTAGACCTGATGGAATATTCAACGAAATGATAAAACCTACAAGTTGTAAATTCCAGTTGGCCATCCGAAAAGTATTCAAAATTGTTCTGAGTGTAGGACACGTCCCTGACATCTGGACCCAAGGTCTGAGAACACCAATCTTTAAAAATGGGGACAAATTTGACCCAAATAACTATGGGGGAATTTGTGTGACCAGCGACCTGAAAGTTACTTTGTAGTGTAATAAATTCCAGACTTTTGGAATTCCTTACAGCACACAATGTCCTGAGTAGAAGTTAAATCAGATTCTTACCAAATTATTATCACACATCTGACCACATCTGCACGTTAAGGAGTAGAAGACGTTATGGAGTTGGGGATGACCTTATTAAATCAACGTACACTGAAAGTAAATTCGGAATAAAAATGGTCCTGGTCCAAAACCTGCTCCTGCTGTCTCCCTCTGAACAGGGCCTTCAGCAGAACCTAATAATAACAAGAACGGAACGTCGGGATTTGTATCCCAACACTGATTTAGCTTCATAGTACCAGCACCAAAGATATGGTCCGTTTGCTGCAAGTCCCTTAACCCCTTCTCCTGAAGGAAGTCACTCCCAGCATTTACATTATAGCCAGGAAAAGAACCGTTTCTGCTGTTTAATGGATTGTCGGAGTCGTGCAGATCTGTCCTGATCTTTATATCAGCTTTTCTCTAGGGCCTTGTTTCACTGAAATTATTGTTCCCGGTGTCTGCGTCCTATAAAGTCTGTCATCCTCTTTCCTCGAAGTATTTCCTCCCCTGTCTGCTGGCCTGGTCTCGCTGACTGGAGATAGGTCTATTCACATTTATCCTCCAGCTGAGGGATTTAATCATCCGACTCCCTGAAATCCGATTCGAGTCGTTTAAGGTTAAACGTGTGACCCTGTCCGGATTCTGCCTACACAATGAAAGGAAAGGCTTTTACTCATGCTAAATGCTTTCATCAGTCATTTACAGGCTGTAGAGAATCAGTAACTGTATCTCAGTGCAGCTCTGTTTGTTCTGTGTGAAGGTGGATTTACAGATCGAGGAGGTACGGTGACCCAGGCTGTGTGTAATGTTACACTAGTTCATGGGGAATGAGGGACTGGCAGCGCCACTTACTGACCTATTAACCGTTAACATCTGCAGGCTTTTGTTCTTAGTCGAGTATCAGAGCCAAGTTTTATTTATAAAGTGTGTAACTCGCCAAAACCCCAAACTCAAGAACTCCCAAGAAGAACGAGAGAATTAAGCGATGGCTGTAAATGTTAGGGATTAGTACGGGGACAGTGTTAAGCACCAGAATAAAACGTGGACTGAAAGAGGGTAATGACATCAGGAGGGGGGAGAGGGTAGTAGGGAGGGAGAGAGCGAGTGAGAGAGCAATACGGGGGAGACAGCCAGGGAGAGCGATGGAGACCAGGAAAGAAAAAGAGACTGGGAGAAGGATGTGAAAAGAGAGAGGGATATGGAGAGATGGGGAGAGAGAGAGAAGAAGAGAGACAGATGGGAAGAGCGAGAGGACGAGACTGGGAGAAAGAGTCAGAGACAGAGATTAAAGAGAGAGACACTGGGGAGAGGAAGAGAGATGGTAAGAGAGTCATATGGAGTGAGGGACAAGGAGAGAGAGCGAGACAGGGAGAGCGAGAAGTAGAGAGACGGGGATGGGGGAGAGAGAGACAGGGATGGGGGTGTGAGAGACAGGGATGGGGGAGAAAGAGACAGGGATGGGGAGAGAGAGAGACAGGGGGAGAGAGAGAAGGACAGAGAGAAACCGTGAAAGGGAGAAAGAGAGAGACAGGGAGAGGGAGACATTCAGGGAAAGTGTGCGAGAGAGAGAGAGAGATGTATGTGAGAGTGAAGCAAAATGTCTTCACTTCACTTGTTGGAAACTTGTGCCGGTTCTTAAAGAATCACCAGTTCCCTGAATCAGGTCCAAGTCGGTAGAGTGCGAGATTCGGAGTCGGTAGAGTGCGAGATTCGGAGTCGGTAGAGTGCGAGATTCGGAGTCGGTAGAGTGCGAGAGTCGGTGGAGTCGGTAGAGTGCGAGTCGGTGGAGTGCGAGAGTCGGTGGAGTGCGAGAGTTGGAGTCGGTAGAGTGCGAGAGTCGGTGGAGTCGGTAGAGTGCGAGAGTCGGTGGAGTGCGAGAGTGGGAGTCGGTGGAGTGCGAGAGTCGGTGGAGTGCGAGAGTGGGAGTCGGTAGAGTGCGAGAGTCGGTGGAGTCGGTAGAGTGCGAGAGTCGGTGGAGTGCGAGAGTTGGAGTCGGTAGAGTGCGAGAGTCGGTGGAGTCGGTAGAGTGCGAGAGTCGGTGGAGTGCGAGAGTGGGAGTCGGTGGAGTGCGAGAGTGGGAGTCGGTGGAGTGCGAGAGTTGGAGTCGGTGGAGTGTGAGAGTTGGAGTCGGTAGAGTGTGAGAGTTGGAGTCGGTGGAGTGCGAGAGTGGGAGTCGGTAAAGTGCGAGAGTCGGTGGAGTGCGAGAGTGGGAGTCGGTGGAATGCGAGAGTGGGAGTCGGTGGAGTGCGAGAGTCTGATCTGTGAGAGTCTGATCTGAGTTGTGAGGAATCTAGGCCTTTGACTGGTCTATGTTTCCGCGTACTGAGTGAATCAGTGCAGTGGTATTATTAACACTGACACTGTGTTCACCTCCAGCACAGAGACGCCACTGAAAGTCACAGCTCCATGTGGAGTTTTAAAGGATCACCGAGCCGTCTCCACGCTTCTCATAACACACACAGGCTTTGTGAACCGGGTCTAAAACTGGAGCAGGTCTGGAAGGAGATCCGGCCTTCATCCCTCTGCCAAATTCCTCCTGCTGTCCCTGTGTCTTCCTCCAGCTCTCTCTTCTTCCTTTATACCTTACTAAAGCCAGAGAATAAAGCTGTGTGCATGAGAAAGAGAGAGAGATGGAGAGACAGGGGGAGAGAGAGACAGGGAAAGGGAGAGAGAGGGAGACAGGGAAAGGGAGTGAGAGATAATCTGAGAATTCCACAGCACTGTGGTATAAACAACAATAACAACAACAACAACAACAAAAAAGATGAGGCTGAAATAAGCACATGAAAATAAAAGCACAAAAATTCTCCCTGCAAAATAAGGTGCAATGGAAATTTACAGGAAATTAAATTCTATAGAGATAGAAATCACACACACACACATACACACACACACACACACACACACACACACACTTTATTTAAGCTAGCACTACACTCGGCACATCAGTGTCTGTCCCAGTGCAATGGAGAGCTATTGATTTAGAAAGCAAGGACCAATGCTGTGTAGACACCTTTAAATAGCACACACACACACACTCTGAGTCAGATCTACACTAATGTGCAGTGAGATGTTTAGACAAGCAGTGTGGGTGTTTAGACCATTTGTCTCCAATATGGCCACACACGTGCACACTGGAGAACCGAGCGTGAGAGTATTTACCGTCGTTCAGTCAGAAACTAAAGATATTTTTTGTCCTTCTGTTGAAGACACGCCCACATCACACAGAGCTGTTCTTTATCTCAGAACAAATTAGTACAGGTTTAACTCATCATGCTTTCTTCCAAAAATCCTGTGACTGAACAGATCTGTCTTTACACAGCTCTAGGATTAATGATCTATAGATATATATATTATACAACTGACTGGTACAGAGGCCACGCCTCCTTCACCAAGACCGACATGGTGACCATGCCTCCTTCCGTGAGACAGACACGGAGGCCACGCAAAGTCACACCTCTTTCACTGAGGCCGACAAAACCAGAAGGCCACGCCTCTTTAAAGTGACTAATAGACACGGAGGCCACGCCTCCTTTACTATGATTTAAATTGAATGCCGTAACATTAATTCACATTATTAAAATATTCTTATAGGAGAATAATAAATTGGGCCTTTAGAGAACACTCAATAAGTTGCATACTGAATCTTTAATCCACATTGCAGGTTAATGTGTACTGTGTATCTTTGATGTTCACGTATAGTGCCTTTAATCCATCATACGTCGTGGATTGTTGTTGTTGTTGTTATTGTTGTTGGTGTTGTTGTTTTTTTTAAAACTTGGTAGTAGTCTTGCTCTGAAAAATCCAAGATATACCCTTTAATCCAGACTCTGGATCATTCTAAAGTTACAGATGGAATCTTTATTACAGATCGTGTCTTTAGAAGTGTTTCTGTCCCGTTTCTCGAATCACAGATCGCACCTTTAACCGAGTGTGTGTCTCATTGACAGATAAGTTGTACGTGGGTCCGGGTCAGCTTTATCAGGACCTGCAGAACCTGATCCACGACCTCGGCCTCGTCAATCAAATCTCCACCATGATCAGCAGCCTCAAGGGCAACTACCAGGTCAGAGATCCATCACACTGTGTGTGTTTATCGTTTCTCATTTAAGTTCCTGTTATAGCGTGTGTCCTGTAGGCACACCCTGAGGTGTTTTATTCCTCCTGTATCGCTGCAGCTTGCAAACCATTACAATGAAACATCATGTTTGTTATCCGTTAATAGTTACATTTAAATGTTGAGGAATGTTTGTAAAACTGTTGTGAAAAGTTCCTGTTTTTCTTTGTGTGTGTGTGTGTGTGTGTGTGTGTGTGTGTGTGTAGAACGTAAATGGGACAGTAGCTCAGGACTGGATCTCTGGTCTTCAGCGTCTTATCCTTAAGAAAGAGGAGGAGATTAGAGCTGCTGATCGCTGCCGCATACAACTGCAGTTACCTGGAAAACAAGACAAGTACACACACACGCACACACACACACACACACACGCGCACAACTGTAAGTGCTATAGGAGTGGTGGCCTCACACGTTGGAGTTCATCTAGGGCTGTAATATGTATATGTATGGTGCACCTAATACATGTATCAGTGCGGAGAGTGTGTGTGTGTGTGTGTAGGGTTTGCAGCTGTCACTGTCATACACATCATCACACACTCGCTCATCTCACACACTGATCATTTTGGAGTGATTTGTGTTTTGGGATTACACAGGAATCTTTTTAGCACCCTAATTAAGTTAGTTAAGTTAGTGAGTTATTAATTACTCTTTAATCACTCTTAATAATCACTCTTTCTCCTTCAGTTTCTCTCTCTCTTTCTCCCTCTCTTTCTGTCGTTCTCTCTCTCTCTTTCTCTCTCTCTCTCTCTTTCTCCCTTTCTCCCTCTCTCTTTCTCTCTCTCTATTTCTCTCCGTCTCATTCCTATTGTTGGGCTAAACATGACACAGATCAGGTGTCATATATTGCCTCTAAGGTATTGCATCATGTCCTGCTGGATGGCAGAAAAACAGGAAACGTCCTGCGAGTCGTAGGTCACATAATAAACGAAAATCAGATGAAATAAATCCCATGTTAATGAACGTGCTTCAAACCCTCAAACTGAGTAAAGCCTCTGAGTCGCTCAGCTTTGCTGTACCTCCTGACCCGGGCACATCCGTCACATTCTTCATTCTTGCTGCAGGTCGGGCCGACCCACGTCCTTCACGGCCGTCTTTAACACCCTGAGCCCGTCTATCAAGCAGGCCTGGATCAGCAACCTGCAGATGGCCAAGCTGGCTCTAGGTACGAGTCTTCCCTTGATGCTTCTCTCCCTGACTTCCTGTCTTTGTTTTCCTTCATAAGCATTATGATTATTTCACACAGCTGCTGCGTTCAGATCCCTGTGCAAGCTGCTGTGTTTAAAGATAATAGGATGGTGTTTTACTCGTCCAGTGGTGATGTAATGCTAGCTTATTTTTTGCTTCACCACGAAACCACCTGCTACCGGTGGCTTTCTGTTCCAGACGGGGGCGAGATAAATTAAGAACAAGAAACTGCAGCTGCTTCAGATATGAAGTCTAAAACTTCAGAGGTTCAACCAGCTAGCTACTAAAATAAGCCTAGATAACATGTTGTTCACTATGTAAATGATTTCAGGAAATCTATAAACACTGGAGATGATTCGGTGAAATAAATTTTGACTGAATCATTTAGTTATTTCTTTCCTATCATGCAACAGCTAACAACTCGTGAAGGTGCAGGCTAGCTAGGGGCGTGCCCCGTAGGAGCATGTAGCAGTTTCTTTGCCCACTATATGTTTGACACACACCACTTATGTTTAAAATATATTTGTTTGAGTTACATGTTCCAACCAGGAAATCACCATATGCTACCGAGGTCCAGAATTCTAAATATATATGGGATTTTTGGTTTTCAAGCTAAGCCACTAATACAGTAAATGAAGTACTGGAGCTTGAGAAAGAAATATGGACTTGAAGAAATATGGAAACAGCTTTTTTGTTGTCATGGCCTATTATCTTAACATTAATGGTATAACTATTTCAGGTATTACTAGAGGTCGCCCGATAGTGGATTTAACGATACCGATAGCTAACTCGGGTGGTATTGCTGAACGTTATTACAAAAATAAACAGTACTGACTGTACCGTGAAAATGTCCTGTACTGTACTTTTCTAAATGAAATAAATACACAAATATTCAAATATATTAATGGTTAATAAATATTAAAGTAAATAAAAGACATGCATCCAAACCGAATCAAAAAGTAACGCTCCGAATAACGAATAAAAACAGAGACGTCCAAAATGAATTTAAAAAAACGCTTCAAATAACACGACAAAATTAGTGAGCGATATTTTTTATTTCACCTCTAGAGGCCGCTCTCGTGCTGTATAACGTCAGCGGGCCCTTTTCAGCCACTCCTGTTCCGGATGCGACCAGGAAAACCTATCTGTGTGGATTTTTGCGGATAACCGTCAGTTCCAGCGATCGGTTATCGGTGCCGAATTAATCGGCAAATCCGGTCGATCGGTTCGACCTCTAGATATTACCTTGTACCACTAAATATCACTACGACCCTGCCTGAAAAGCTCAAAGTGCCATGATTGTCTTTAACTACTGCTTGTGTGTGTGACAGAGGAGCATAACGTACAGGGCTGGTTCATCGCTGATGATGATGGGAATCAGATTAAGAAGCAGAAACATCCACTCTTGCTGAAGCACATGCCTGTGGTCATGTCCAGACTGCAGGAGTTTAAGGTGAGCGATCAGTATTTTTATACCACTGTGCTGCTGAATTCTGGATTCTGATTGGACAGAAAGATTAATTGGTTGGTTAATCTTCATTTAAGTTTGGACAGTAGTGCAGGTTTATATTAACGTGCTCGTTCTAATACGTTATCGTTTCTATAGCAACAGCTCATTCACAGGGACTTCACAGTATGCGGATGTTTATTTTTTTTAACACTTGTGGAAGGAATCTTCAGTGTCGGCGCTTTGTAACAGTCGGCGTAACTCAAAGTTTTCCAACATCTATACATACTTCTATGTATCTATATCTATATATACTTCTATAACATAACTTTTTTTTTTCATGGGCGTTCCACCACATGATGGTGAAGATGAATGCATCTATAAACAGATAAACAGTACGATGCGTCATTTTTTTTAAATAATAGAAAATTGGCATTGTTGGCAGGATGCTGTGGGGTAAGAGGAATAACACACTTCAGGGTGTGCTGTTGTGGAAAGTGATCATCAAGGTGGTAAGAGTAACGCCACTTTATCACACCGCCCCGATGTTGATTAGTTTCCAGCAGCAGCACAACATTGTGTTTTATTCCGTACATGAATAATAGATGAAAAGTTGTATTTGTTTTTGAAACATAGTGTAACAAATGGGGTTCTTCTCTATTTAATTTGAGCTGCTGATTCACTCATGTGTGAAATACGTGTGTGTGTGTGTGTGTGTGTGTGTGTCAGGTGGAGTGTGCGGTCCATAACCCAGAGCCCCACGTTAACAGCGAGAGCACGGCGGACGTACCGGCAGTGGGACACGGCTGTGTTTGGGTAAGTGTAGCTTCAAAATAAAAAGCTTGGTTTTTCTGTGTGGTGGCATGGGGAAAGCCGTCTCGTGGTCCAAGTTTGACATTTTACTTCTGTATACGCTTATGGTAACTATCTGAACTTTCTCTTTCGCTAACTACCTGAACTTTCTCTTAATTAAAAAAAAATTAAAGTTTGGTTATTCCAAAAAAAAAAGGTGAAGAAGGGAGATAATGACTTTTAAAGATTTCATTCCAGTTTCACTGAAAAATGCAGCGCTTACCTAGAGCGGGTTGTCCACTAATCATAGGGTTGGCGGTTCGATTCCTGGCCCACGTGACTCCACATGACACTGAACCCTTGCATGGCAGCTCTGCTACCATTGGTGTGTGAGTGTGTGTGTGTGAATGAGAACCACTAAGGTTAAAAAAGCGCTATATATATGCAGACATTACGTCTTCTCATGGCTGTCATGTGGTACGACATTAAAAAAAAAAAAACAGTGAATGAACCAGTAAATCTGTATTTGCTTTAGAAGTTTTACTGTGGACTTTAGTTGTCTGGTCTGCTTCGGGAGGTCAATTCTGTCCCTGTTACATTTGAATGAATTGAAAATATCATATGGTGCGACCAGAAAAATCATGTGGTCCAGCCACTGTCTTACCTTGGCTCTGCCTGTGCTTTATATACATACTGTTGTATTTTCTATTTATTCAGTAGAAATTTGAGGATGAATATTTTACTTTACATCCAATGGGTTTGTGCGGGCCGCCTCTGTTCGATCACACTAATGATTTTGTAATTGCCCGTGTGTATACACGTTTAAAAAAAAAATTAAAAAAAATTCAACGTCACTGACAATTTTAAACACTTTTGTTCATCTGTGCACCAGATTTTATTAAATAATAAACATTTTATTAATTTTACAGTGAGTTTGGGTTTCAGCGGGCAAATATGAAGCACCATACTTAAGGGTGTAATTGTTTGTTTTTGCCGGTGTTACCCATTAGGTGGCCAGCTGCACCAATCAGATGGCTCAGATCGCCGTAGTGGCCATGCAGAACTCCAGCCCGAAGGTGACCGAATGTTTCAACGTGGAGTCGCGGATCCTCTGCATGACCTATGTACCTGTGGATGAGCCCCCGGAGGACAGAGAAGGAAACCCCGAGCCTCGGTGCTGCAACACACCCAACGTGTGTGTGGGGACAGAGGAGGGAAGGTACGCCATTTACTGTACTTCCTGGAACACCACATTGAGTAGCGCGTCCTGATTTTTCACATACCGATGTCACTGGGTCAATAAGGGGCGGGGCTTAAGTTGCACTTGATCAGCCAATCAGAATATTTCACCACTAGCCTACCTTTTCACTTATAGACTGCGTAGTGGTTAGTATGGCCCGTCTGTTCTAGCAACATTTATGTATGATATCTTGCTTCTTTAGCTACGTTAGCTTAGTAGTAGCTATCCGACGTTGGGTTCCGACAACCGTCACACTGTATGCGATAACATTTGCAACTGCAATAGCGATAAAATCGGTTAGTTCTCAGACTCGTCTCCGTTTTTGCAGCATCTCCGTCTATAAGAGCAGTCAGCGATCCAAGAAGGTCCGACTGCAGCACTTCTTCACTCCGGATAAAGCCGCCGTGACGTGTTTAGCGTACAAGAGTCCGTTTCTCTATGCCGGCCTGGTCAGCGGCTCCCTCGCCGTCTACTCACGAACACCAGGTAAGTGCTCTGATTTCAGATCCGGTCTATAGCAGGTGCGACCTTCCACCCGATGGCCATACGGCTAAAGCTGTGAATTTGAATTAAAATATAGATTTCGCCATAATTGTTTTTGAAAAATTATGCCTATACAGGTTTTCTTAAAACAGTAACTTGCCGTGACGGTTCCTTCATTTCAGCTAGAAACTAGTTGACGTTTAGATTAGCCTATAACCAAAGTTCCGCTAGCCTGGTAAGAAAACTTAATCTCAGGGTTAATTCAGGTGGATGTGCTGTAGGTCATTCTGAAAAGGCGTAAGTTTAGGTATTAAAACATTTTGAAAGAGACAGATGATCACGACGGAGGATTTTGAGTAAAATAAAATTAAAAAAAAGAATGTCCTTTTTTGCTTTATAGCTAACAGTAACTAGCCTATGAAATTCAACAGATGGAGATGAGTAGAGTTAGCATAGATAATGCAATTTAAAGGAAATTTTGCCAAAATATTTCCCATACAGCTACTTTTGTAACAGATTTCTTTACTAAATAGCATAACTAATCCGTAGTTTATAAACTCTTCACTTGTTAGAAAAAATTAGCTTAATGTGTGGTTTGGCCGCTGTCAATCATGCTAATGTTCTCTTGTGCAATGCCGTAGGTTAATTACAGTTTAACCTTTTGTTACAGTTTAAGGTAAAATTAGCCTATATATTTCCTGCAAAACCGCTGTAATTTAGCTTGCTTGCTAGCAAAGTTGATTTATTTTGATGTTGTTTGGCAAGCATTAAACATGCTAATGCTGTCTGATGTAATGTTGCAGGTTTATGACAGTCTGAGGATGAATTACGCTTCATATCCTTCACAGCTAGTCTACTAGCTAGCATAGCTAATCCATGGCTAATAAACTGCTGGCTGTCACAACAACCCTTTTACAGGCTCCATCTTCTTATCTTACCTTAGCTTAGCATAGTTTGGGTCATCATCAGCCATGCTAATGCTGTGTGATGTAATGCTGTAATGTTTATTACATTTTAAGAATAAATTGGCTTATGGTATTTCCTGTACAGCTGCTCATTTGACTGGCTTCTTTGCTAATTAGAATAGCCAATCCTTTAATTTATACTTACAAACAACAGTTTGCTATCACAGTATCATTTTACAGACTCAGTAGCTTAGCTGGATAGCAAAATTGGCTTAACATGTTGCTTGGATAGCATCTATAGTGCTAATACTATCAGTTTAAATTGAAGAGAATTATTGTTTACTGTTATTGTTTACCTGCTATCCCTGTCATTGCTATGAGGAAGTCATTGCGACTTGCTGAGAGGAATCCACTCCATGTGACTTGTTTTTTTGACTGAAAAAACCATGAAGGAAATGAAGAAACGGAGCGAGAGAGAGGGATTAAAAATACGGTGTTTTAAAAAAGATCTTGGATGAACCTGCTACGTCCTGATACTGAAAGTTTGTCAGGTCCGGCAGCTTCGGTGGAAGACGGACACAGAGGGAATGTTTTCCGTTTCCCCCACTGTCTCATTCTTTCCATTATTCATTTCTTTCCATTTCTCTGTATGACACAGAGGGATTTTGCATCTTGATGGCTCAGTTAAGAAGCATTTTAGTCCTGAGGTACCTAAAGATACTAAGATTTTCTAGCAAGATGGCAAAACTTAAAATCACAGCTACAATAAACAGACTTGCTAAAATGCTAGTAAAACATTAGCTTTGGGATAAGTCAAGCAGATTTGCTAGCATGCTAATAAAACACAAACTAAACTTTGGGTTATGTCAAAGAGATGTGCTAGCATGTTAGTAAACCTTAAGCTCAGGGTTAAGTAAACTAAATTTGCTAGCATGCTAGTAAAACACAGGATCATGGTTACATTAAACAGCTACACTAGCATGCTAGTAAAAATGTAAGGTTATGGTTACATTAAACAGACCTGTTGGCATGCTAGTAAAACCTAGGCTTGGGGCTAAGTCAAACAGATTTGCTAGCATGCTAGTAAAAGTTAAGATCATGGTTAAACAGATTTCCTAGCATGTTAGTAAACCTCAAACTCAGGGTTAAGATAAGCAGATTTGCTAGCATGCTAGCAAACCTCAAACTCAGGGTTTAGTTAAGCAGATTTGCTAGCATGCTAGTAAACCTCAAACTCATGGTTTAGTTAAGCAGATTTGCTAGCATGCTAGAAAACATCAAACTCAGGGTTTAGTTAAGCAGATTTGCTAGCATGCTAGTAAACCTCAAACTCATGGTTTAGTTAAGCAGATTTGCTAGCATGCTAGTAAACCTCAACCTCATGGTTTAGTTAAGCAGATTTGCTAGCATGCTAGAAAACATCAAACTCAGGGTTTAGTTAAGCAGTTTTGCGAGCATGCTAGTAAACCTCAAACTCATGGTTTAGTTAAGCAGATTTGCTAGCATGATAGTAAAATGTAAGATCATGCTTAAGCAGATTTGCTAGCATGCTAGTAAAACTTAAACTCAGGGTTTAGTTAAGCAGATTTTTCTAGCAGTGAAATGATGTAGGGTAATGCTTTCTTTGCATTATAGCTGCAGTAACTAGCTTACGAAATTTTTGAGTTACTGAGTGCCCTCAGTTTGAGATACAGTGCTCTCCACTAATATTGGCACCTTTGGTACCATTACCAAGGGTGCAAATATTTGTTTAGGGCACTGTACATAAAAAGATTTTTCTCTACTTTTTAGCTATCACAAACAGTTTTATTTATTTATTTTTAGTATATAATTTTAAAAACCAGCTGAGTTTAGCTTTCTGTGTATTAATTAGTCACCAAGTTAGCAATCCTGAACAGTGAAGGTTTGCAGAAATGTTATTCTATAGTCAAATATATATATATATTTTTAAATAATTAATCTCTGGTGTTGCATTCAGATGGACTTGGGTATTTAAAAGAAAAAGAAAAAGAAAAGGGGGGGGGGGGGGGGCGGGGGGTGTAATCTGGAGATTATGAGAGTGTGATGTGTCAGTCAGCAGACTTGTGTCCTGATGTTAAATTACTGGAAAATGCAGGGAATGGAATCTATTATATAAGACATTAAAGTGTGTGTGTGTGTGTGTGTGTGTGAGAGAGAGAGTGTGTAAAGCAGTGTAAGGGGAACCCCGCAGAGAAATGATGTAACGGCTGCTCTGAGTCATAACTCCTCACTTTTTAAAGCCTGACAGAACTCGCTCTGCCTGACTAAACCAGGATTAGGAGAGAAAGAAAGAAAGAAAGAAAGAAAAGAAGGGGTACACGGGACATAAATGAAAAATGTTTGTAAAAACTAGATACATGACATTTCTGAAATTTATTGGGTCTCTGTTAAAGCTTGGATTGGAAAGCGAAAAGGGCTAAAAGATGTCCATTTTTGTAATAAGAATCAAACTCAGTGTTTCAGGGCTGTTATGGACTCTAATATGATTGTATATCTTTTAAAAACATAATTTAAAAAATAGTTTTGACGTTCTCGTTTTAATTGTGTATTAATTGTTTTAATTAACACACACACACACACACACACTATTGAGAACAGTGCCATTTTGGAGAGGTGTGTGTGTTTGTGTTTGTGTGTAGGTGGTCGTGTTATGTAAGCAGTACGTCCGGAGTTGCACAAACTGAATGTAGATCAGTTAGAAGCAACCTAAGGCTAAAAAGAAACAAGTACACACATATACACACACACACACTATTGTGGATAGTGCCATATTGAAGAATATTGTGCGTGTGTGTGTGTGTGTGTGTGTGTGTGCCCGAGTGTTTTTACCAAATGCCCCTCAAGTATAGGAATATCTGACAGATCTGACTACAGGTTTTATTATAGGTGTGTGTCTGTGTGTGTGTATATATGTGTATATATATGTGTGTGTGTATATGTGTATATATATATATATATATATATATATATATATATATATATATATATATATAATGTGTGTGTGTGTGTGTGTGCACCTAAACAATACTTCACAGCACCCTCAATCTCTACCTGCTAAATAGAGTGAAGTTGGTCATCAATGTTTTGCTCATTCCTACCTCTTTCTCTGAACCATCTATTATGTACACACACACACACACACACACACACACACACACACATCCCACCTACGCACTCTCATCTATCTTGCATTTATTGCTTGTGTGGACATGTGTTTGTGGGGAACTGTGCTTCTACACGCAGACTCCTTCCACATGATATCTCAGTCCATGATCGTGATGGTCATTTAAACCATCAGTTCAATTTATTCACCCTGAAATACACAGTATAAATTTTGATCCTGTATGGAACCATAACTGGAGCAAGTGTGCTGTAGCTTCAGGATGTTCAGTTGAGGGGGAAAAAAACCCCACAGTCTTTATTCATTATTCAAGGTTATCATGTCTCTGATCATAAAACATGCATATGCAAATTTCTCCATCAGTTTCCTTATTCATCGCTTTCATCTTTTGCTGTATGTGCTAAAACTCACAGCCGGTGTGTGTGTGTGTGTGTGTGTGTGTGTGTGTGTGTGTGTAAATTAGAGCAACACAACTGATTGATTTGCAGTTAAATTAAGTTAATCATTCGAAATTTGTAAGGAATAGCATACAACAGACCGTGCGTTTATATGAAAATAATGCACACCGGGGCGATGCGATGCATATAACCGCACGGTTTGGAGTGATTTGTTCCACTTATACCACAGCAAGTCGCCAACACTTACAATGTTTCATTTCTTAACGAATGGCACGTGAATTATTTGAATGGTTTATAGTTAGAAAGTCAACCGACAAACTTTCCTTCACCAGCGTCTCCTTTTATCTCTCGCTCAAAAAAAAAACTTCAGATTGCTTGATATTTACCAAGAAACCAGGAAGCGTGGGGCAGTGGTGGCTTGGGACAGTGGTGGCTTGGGACAATGGTGGCTTGGGGCAGTGGGGCAGTGGTGGCTTGGGACAATGGTGGCTTGGGACAATGGTGGCGTGGGGCAGTGGTGGCTTGGGACAATGGTGGCTTGGGACAATGGTGGCTTGGGGCAGTGGTGGCTTGGGATAATGGTGGCTTGGGACAATGGTGGCTTGGGGCAGTGGGGCAGTGGTGGCTTGAGACAATGGTGGCTTGGGGCAGTGGGGGCAGTGGTGGCTTGGGACAGTGGTGGCTTGGGACAGTGGTGGCTTGGGACAGTGGTGGCTTGGGACAGTGGTGGCTTGGGACAGTGGTGGCTTGGGACAGTGGTGGCTTGGGACAGTGGTGGCTTGGGACAGTGGTGGCTTGGGACAGTGGTGGCTTGGGACAGTTAAGGAAATCGGAAGGTCAGGGGTTCAAGCCCCAGCACTGTTGGGCCATTGAGCAAGGCCCTTAACCCTCTCTGCTCCAGGGGCTCTGTATCATGGCTGACCCTGCGCTCTGACCCCAACTTCTTAACATGCTGGGATATGCAAAGAAAATAATTTCACTGTGCTGTAATGTATATGTGATCAATAAAGACTCATTATCATTAGCACTTTCCATTGTTGGGGAAACTTTACAAAGCGCCAGCACTCATACAAAACACTGACATCCTAGAGTTCTAACATAAACGTTAAAACGTCTCCTAACAAAAAAAAAAAAAAGCTTCACCACATCCATGATTATACTTAAGCAACAACACAGGAAAAAAATAGATAAATCTATTTATTTATTAGTCTTAGATTATGCGGCGCATCCGCCTGAATATGAGCTGTTACTATAGAAACAATATGGTATTAAAACGAGTGCATTAATATTAAATCATCGCTCATGTTACAGCCGGAAAGAACATGCACCTTCTCTCCAATCAGATTCGAGAATTCGACCGTGCTGTTTAAATGTCAATAGATGTTTTTGTTATGTTAGTTGTATTGTAGGACGGTGCTGTAGCTCCTCCTCTTGATGTTTTCACAGAGCATGTTTTGCAGTGTGTTTTGATTAGCATTGTTAACTGTGGAATACGTTCACGTCACATGCTATCGGACGTAATCGGACCATAATTATTACATGCGATTACTATTATTATTCTTTTCGGTGTTTTGTGTAAATGAAATTTGTTGAATTGTCCAGAATGCAAATTTGGCTTGCATATATTTAATAATTAATGAAGCTTTATTCACGCCTGACTTCTCAAACTGTCTGAATTCACCTATGCAAAATTTCATTTCAGTAAAAAGTAACCTATTGTGCAGGACAAACATATTAGTTCAACTTTTCCTCTGGTGAATTTTATTTGTTATTCAGGCTTTCAGGAAATTAATTCTTATTAATTCTGTCTTTATTTCTTTCCTGGGATCTTTCCTTGTATTGGCTGCAACACCTGCATAAATTAGGGAGTGGTTCATGTAAATTAGATATACAGGAGAGGCCTAATGAAGTGTGGCGTGCCGGATGCGTACGACCTGCAAATTAAAGATGAGTGGGCGGGGACTTGTGTTCACGCAGCTGAAGCTGATTTGTGCTCAAATCACAGATCGTTTTATGAATGTTCTTGCACACAAATCTGCACTTTTTATTATTATTTATTAAAATACTTTGCATGCAATTTTTCCGTGTTTTATGTTACTGTGTAATTTGGACACTTTTGTCCCCCCCCTTCCTGCAGACGGTTCATGGGATTTCTCCAGCGTGCGGTTACTGAAGCTCGGCGTGCTGCCGGTGAAGGCCCTGCTGGCCGTCGGAGAGTGTGTGTGGGCCTCATCTGGCGGACACGTCTTCGTCATCGATGCTCGCACGCACACTATGGAGGTAAACGACCATCATATTCTAATTCGCGGCCAGGTTAGGATGTTGCACTTGCGTTATTAGGGATTTGAAGCAACGACAACTGACATAGGGATAGAAACCAGAGTCACAAGGCGGTGACTCTGACGGTACGGAGGAACACGAGAAGAATCGCTTTACGTGTTAGAAGATCAGCTGGATGAAGAGTAGTAGCTTTGTACAATGCCAGGAGGAACGTTTAACTTAGGACTGAATCAGTTTTCTGAAGATGTGTCATGCTGTTTGTATTGTCGAATTCTAAGAGTCACATTTTTGAATGCGAAAGTTTTTTTTTTTTTTTTTTACAGCCATACGTACTGTACCCAGTGTCTGCTTTTAGAAATATTTTCCTCTGGAGGCAACTCGCATTGGAAAGTCTGTCACTTTTTTTTTTCTGTCAGCACTGGTGGATCAGTGAAATACTGTTTAAGCTCGGGTTATATAAGCAGTGTGGTGATCTCTTTCCAACATTTTTCTTCTTCCCCTCGGTCACGGTAGGACAGTGTGGAAATTTCACACAGCATGGCCAACCTTGGGTTTGTTAATAAAATGTTCTCTTTTTGTGCCGTGTTTTTTTTTTTTTTGCTCATTATGTGCTGCACACTTTTGTTTATTTGTTTATTTATTTATTTTTAACGGATAATCAGTTTCTGTGACTGTGAGAAATCGATTCGTGAGAGACTGCTCACGTTTGAAAGCTAAAATTCCATCAGTCTGATCATCCGACAGCTCAATCGGAGAACGCTTTGGACGTTAATGCGGCGTCGCTTAACCCCTCGTTCCCCTGTACTGGTGTGAAAAACAGAGTGAATATCGTGCAGTCTTCTCCTGTGTGACTGCTGAGTGTTTGGTTTACTGAAAGCATTGTCTGATCCAGATCTGTGTGTGTGCGCGTGTGTGTGTGTGTGTGTGTGTGTGTGTGTGTGTGTGTGTGTGTGTGAGAGAGAGACCGCATTCAGCTGCTGACGAGATCAGATTTAAAAAAAAATTTAAACCAGAGAAAGGCTCTGATTTCCCTGAAGTATTTCTCAAACTTGCTGTCCTCCCTGAGACTTACAGACTGACCAAACGCTGAAGCTGCACTAATCACAGCTGGAGTGATGAATCAGACCCAGTGATGAATCAGACCCGATTGTGAATCAGACTCAGGTTCTCTTTTATTAACCGTGCGTGCACATAGGTTGGTGTGCAGGTTTCTGAGCGTAGAATGTGATTTATCAAGTATTTGTTGTGCGTGAGGATGTGCGTAAAATCGGTGCACACTCCTGACCATGCGTATGCAGGAACCCCTAGTGGTATAAAAGTGTCAATTTCAGGTAAACCGATTATGAGGAGCCCGTCTTACTGTCAGTCAAATCAGCACAATTGACAGCATAACACTGTGAGTCATAGTGAAGGAGGCGTGGCCTCTGTATCAGTCAGTCCTAATTAAGGAGGTGTGGCCTCTGTGCCTGTTAGTCATAACGAAGGAGGCGTGGCCTCTGTACTGGTAAGGCCAAATGAAGGCGATTTGGCCTATGTGCCTGTCAGTCCTAATGAATGGGGTGTGGCCTATGTGCCTGTCAGTCCTAATGAATGGGGTGTGGCCTATGTGCCTGTCAGTCCTAATGAAGGAGGTATTACTTATGTGCCTGTCAGTCTTAATGAAGGAGGCGTCGCCTCTGCCAGTCACAGTGAAGTAGGCATGACCTCTGTGCTTGTTAGTGCTAATCAAGGAGGTGTGGCCTCTGTGCCTGTCAGTCCTCGTGAAGGATGCGTGGCCTCTCAGTCTGTAAGTCTTAAAAATTGTATTGCTACGTAATTTAACCCGTGTTTGTCCTGTTTGTTGTACAGCACCAGTTGGAGGCGCATCAGGAGGAGGGGATGGTCGTGTCCCAAATGGTGGTAGCAGGAGTGGGCATCTGGATTGCCTTCAGCTCAGGTTCCACACTCCGCCTGTTCCACACTGAGACACTGGAGCACCTGCAGGACATCAACATCTCTACACCTGTCCACAACATCCTCTCGGGTAAACACACACGCACACACGTTGATTATTTTCCCGTAACCGCACGTTCCAAAGTGTTTTATTCCTCTTATATCTTACTTTTTATTCTTTCATAGTTACAATTAATGCCATGGAACATCCGTAAAACAAGTTCCTGTTCTCGCTTTCATTATAGCAGCTATAAACAGTACTTCCCTCACCAGGCGCTGACACTGGAGACTTCTTCTTCAATACATTTTTTCCACAGAAAACCTCACCATAGCAACGATTACACACGGTTTTTAGTCCGTTTATGCAGAATGTCCGCCGTCCAAGTACCAGTGAATGAGCTGTTACTATAGAAACGATTATGTATTACAAAGAGCGCGTTAATATAAACCTGCGATTTAATCGACACCTTCTGACCAATCAGAATCGAGAATTAAACAGCGCTGTAGCATAAACTTAAATAACGTGTATTTTTGTGGCTGTTTGACACTTTATTATAAAAAATTATAATAATAATAACAACAGTCCGTAAATAAAGTGAATATCTTCGACAATGACATCAAAGGTTGTAGCATACGCTCGGATCCGTTTACATTTTAGCCGCAGAGGCAATGTAATAGCTCTGCATTAACAACAGCGTTACCCTCGCTGAACACCTGTAAAGAGCGTAATCTTTTGTAAACACACCCCTCCCCAAACCTGCACACCTTTTAAACCAGGTAACACACGCTCAGCTAAACGCCACCAAATCAGTCCACACTTTAATCCAAACTACACAAATTACACATTGCACTCATGTAATAACACACAACACACGCACACACACACTGTATAATTTATCCTACAGGGTTTTATCCTGACATGCACTTCATCGCTCTGTTATTTGTGATACAGATGTTGTGTTTTTAAGCTGTTCACCCTGCTGAAGCCTCTCATTTGCTCCCGAGTCACTACATGGCTTTAAGGTGACGCAATGCTTTTGTTTTGCAGAAATGTTCCGATTTAGATTTGATTCGAGGTTCACAACGAGTTAAATATATCGGTTGTATGGACATCACCATTATAACTGTAAAACAACGTTTTGGATCAAACTCGTATTGATCAGTACGACTACGTTGGAACAGTTTTTTTCCATTTTCGTTTTTATTGAACATTTCTGCTGTACATTTCTGCGGAACGGTTTAACAGTTATGACAGAGTCGTGTGTGTCTGTTCATTACTGTGTGTGTGTGTGTGTGTGTGTGTTTTGAGGAAGTGGGTTTTCGATTACATCATAGGCTTGGCCTCGTTTTTGTTAAGCTGCATTGTAATCTGTGTGTGTGCATGTGCGTGTATGCGTGTGTGTTTGGGTGTGGTGTTTGATGAGTAAGCAATGGTTCTGGTCTATAATTCTCACGTTATTCTTTCTAGATGTTTCCACCCAAGCGTTTCTCCAGTTGGAAAATAATTACCTGAAAATCGTTGTTTTTAAAAAAAAGTTTTTTGCGTAAATTACACCGATAACAATAATAACCAATATTCCAGCTACTACACTATTACTAATAAGATAATATAAATAACATGCTGTTGTTGTTGTTGTTATTGAGCGACTCTGACACAGATACATCTCAGAACAAACAACCATCTAGTAATAATAAGAAATAAAGATTATATACTGGTGTTAATCATATATTGAATATTCATAAGAGAAATAAAGAGAGTGGGGGGGTTGTTTTTGTGTTTTTTCGTACTCGGGAAACCAAATTTAAAATTTGGTTCGGATCACAACCTAACCCTCGTATCCGAGGTCGAGTTTCTAGAAAGATTGATTTATTTATTTATTTATTTATTTATTTATTGCTGTAAATGAACTGAAAATGATACGAGACCGGAGTACACTCGTGTACGAATGTTAGACGCAAGTTACCACAGGAAGTTATTGCTAGCTGGTGAACGGCTTGTATTGAAATGAAAAGAAGTTCCCTAGCTTTGCTGTAAGGTTTCTTTCCCATCATGCAGTGTGAGTCAGACTGAACTAGCAGCAGAACACTTATCCACTCAGCACTAAGTGTGTGAGTAATGACTGAACAGTAAGTGTGAATAATAATAATAATAATAATAATAGAGCTTATTAAATGAGCAGTTAGTCATCAGCAAGTGTGTTCTGATTTTAGGATTTATGAAGCTGGAGCTTTGGACAAAAGGATTCGTGATAGATGCCTGTGAGGGAGATGTGTGTCAGCGTTTAGATTTAAAGTGTGGGTGTGGGCACGTGTGAGTGTACAGGATTGTCATGTCCACCGTACAACGTCCCCGTGAGTAAGCTGTTGCTGTAGTAGTGAATAACGTACTAGAACGAGTATATTCGAATGAAACCCAGGACTTTTGTCGGAGCTGCTGTTTTGGAAAAGGAATCAACATCATCTGACCAATCAGATTCGAGAATTCAGCAGTGGCTTTGTGTGTGAAGAAAGATGAATATTATATTAAGCACACTGTGTACACTGATGGTTGTGCAATAAGAGAGCGTATTTTCTGCAATTCAGTTGCAGGTGTGGGAGGTTAGTAAGGTTGAGTTAAAAAATAATAAATACATTTTTTTTAAAAAAGGGAGTGGCAGCTAAAGTTTAGGTCTATGAAGTGATGTTTAGGTTTAAGTTTAGGTCTATGAAGGGTCCGTGGCGATCCGAGTGAATGTCCTGTAGATTAGAACACCGGCAGATGATGAATGCACTCTTCTAATCAAATCTCTTTTTAAAGTCTCGAATCACTGCTTGCGTTTTTCTGAAGTGCTGAGACGCAGTGATTTGTCAGGACAGGTTCAGATGCCCTTCATTAAAGATGGTAAGGTATGTGTGCTCTTCCCTGAGCTGTGTTCCTGCTTGTCTCAGAACAACTGAGACTCCAGTACAGTATAAAGGCTCAAAGTGCAGGAAATAACCTGACGATTACCTGTTATTTCCTGAGCAAAGATTGACTGTTCGCATCCACAGCTGCATATTTTACAAAGTTGAACAATCATCCTAAAAAAAAATTGGACGAAAATTGGAAAGCTTTGAATTTGTGACGTCCTCTAGTAGCTACACTTTCAGAAAGAGAGCGTACTAAACTGTACCGTTCTTTGTCGTTGGGTGGTACCCTTAAGTGTCCACCTTTTGGCACCTTTAATTTGTCTCTTTTACCTAGAAAGGTGTGTGTAGCTATACTTTAAAAACGGAACCTAATTATGGTCCATTTATGTACTATAAAACATTTTAAAATATACACTATATCAACATTTCCAGGTGAAAGATACTTAATGTAGGTATAAAAGAGAAGTGTGCCTCCCCAGCGAGAAGGAAAGGTACAGTTTAGTACTCTTGGTGTAGGGTTTTTAAGCAAAGTTGCTCAATTATCAAGGATTTCATTCATTAGTGTTAAATGGGTGTTGTGTTGTCGTTCAGTTCTTATTTAATTCTAAAGGCCGAGTTATATAATTAGCTATTTATTTTCTGTTGTTGTTATGTCCTCTCAGCTCACTGACTGTTTATTACTATTTATTATCTCGTTGTTCTTCATTTTAAACACAGCTCCTTGATTGTGAGTGATAGACTAGCTGTCTGTTAGAAACTCCACAGATGAAAATATTTTCCTTCACGCTCAGTGGTGGAATAATCAGGAGCAGGTTTTGTGTCCGGGCTATTAGGTTTTATTTACTTTTTAGTCAAGTGGGGTAGTGGTAGCTCAGTGGTTAAGACATTGGACTATTTATCGGAATGAGGTCATGAGTTCAAATCCCAACACTGTCAAGCTGCCACTGTTGGGCCCTTGAGCAAGGCCCTTAACCCTCTACTGCTGTGTTGTATAAGTGAGATAAATGTAAGCTGCTCTGGATAAGGGCGTCTGACAAAAATGCCATCAATGTAATGCAAATGTAAGTACAGCAGTACAATGACATTCTTAATGGCATACCTCAAGACTACACAAAACAGAGCCGATATATTCACAGCCCGAAGACAATACAACATTCAAACAAACCTGAAAAAATGTAAACAATCTAATTCAAAAGAATTTTCCATTTTTGTGTGGCTTTGAAAAAAAACAACAAGTTCTAATGTTTTCTAAGCATCTTTTCAGAACATCTTACACACACACAAACATTTTGATATCTGAACAATTCTGACGTTATCATGAATAGTACTGGTAGCTATTTTGTTGTTGTTGTTGTTGTTGTTTAAATGAGCTGTTTTTCCCTTGAAAAAGCAGGCACCACTGAATGTTCTGGAGCTGTGGTCTTGAACAAACATTGTGTAAGTTTTACAAAACTGTATTTCATGGCCTGAGCTCTGAGAGGTTTATCAGGAGGTTTATGCTCCTAATTTGAGCGCATTGTGTGTTTTCTAAAGTGGGAGAACTTGTTATAGATACAGAAGGGAAGAAAGGAACCAGAAATATATATATATATATATATATATATATATATATATATATATATATATATATATATATATATATATGTGTGTGTGTGTATGTATGTATGTATATATATATATATATATATATATATATATATATATATATATATATATTAAATGGAAAGACAACACAGAAATATGAATTGATTTAGACCTGCCATGGTTTGTTTTCCAATACATGTACCTACAGGGTTTGGGATGACAAATGACAACATTATTGCAAAATATTTAACTAACATCCAAAGTAAAACCCAATAAGACTTGCTTTTGCCAACTCTGTGTGGCCAAATAAATCTTATGTCCCACCTGAAGTGCTATCCAAAATGACCTCAAACTCCATCTGTGTCCGTTAGAGAGGATCTGACATCCATTAAAGTGTCTTCAAATGCAACACGATGTTTTATTTAAAGCCTCTAATTGCGCTTTTTTTTATTAGCCCTGCATTAATGATGTGCTAATTTAGAAGGCTAAAAGACTTTTAGACATTTTATTTGCCAACTTTCGCCTCATGGTTTGACCTGGGTCGTAAAGACGTCATTGTCACCTGAGCTTTGAGAAAGAACAAGTACTCAGGTTTCAAAAGCATACAGATTGATATCTCGGGTCTAATGCTGTGTCAGATTTTTGTGCAAGTGCTACTTGGATGCCATATTTCTCAAAAATATTCTGGAAGGAACCAGAATAAACATATCAGTGACCCCTAGCATTGCTAATGTTTGGGTTTTGCAAAAATTCCTCTCATACAGTGGATTAGCAACGCTCTGAATGACTCAGCAGTCCTTGCGCTTTTGACTCAACTGTACTCAATGCGAATGTAGGCTTTTGTCAGTGAACGGCTTTGTCACTGTTGGCCTAAATGCTCGCCCATGTGTGCAGCCATGCAGCAAACAAATAGCGGCCTGCTGATGATACATAACTTCATCCCCAACGCCCTGATTCCAGTCCGTACCACGTGATTATTGGGAATGTAAAAGTAATCGTGGACTATTTAGCCTCCAAAAATGCTGTCGATGTAAAAACTACATAGGAAGCGATTTAATGCGGTCGTGTTTGCATGACATTAAACCTCATTAACTTAAGTTGTCCCTCATTGAACTTGAGACCGGATCAGGGTCGTGTACGGGCGTGGATCTAAGTTGATGACACTAAGTTGATGGTGTGTCTTATCTATAGCCATCAAACTAATCATTAATGTTTAAGCATTTAAAAGACAAGCGTTGTCTCCATTCAGTCGTGTTACTTTCTTATCCGTGAGCAAGGAATTTACTTATATATCTACGTATTCACTGCAGTTTCACAAGCTTTCGTTGAATACCCCTGGGCTAGATCTTTGCTCAGTATGTTCTCCATCTCTGATTCCTTTCTGGCTGTTTTTTTTAAATAAAGAATGTAGGTCTGTTTCTTCTCTGCCGCTCCCTACGACGTGACCCAGCACCGATCCAGCTCCGAGCATGAACGAGATCAAAGCTTTTATTGCCGGGTTGGAGACAAACTCCGGGCGTGTTGATGTTGGTCAGAGTTTGCTTTGCAGTTCGGGAAATCCAAATATTATGAAGCGAAGAAAAAGATGGACCAGGATACAGAGATTCTTTGTGTTGTTCTGGAGATTTTTTTTTTTTTTTTTGCTGACTCAGGAGAAGCCAAATATTTCTCCAGTCATGGACTAAAGAATAGCGTTTGAATAGCTGCTGCCTTTGCACACAGCGTTACGTTTAATCGTTAGACCTTAACCGATGAGGCGGTAAAGTGTCAAGGCTTTGAAATGCTACTGTACAGTTACATGGCCACACGACCCAAGCGAAGCTGTTCTTGGAGAACGTTTAATCCTGGAAAAACTCGAGCAGTAACGTAATCCTTCACGCGCATCTTCTACGACGATTATACGTTACGGTTTGAGGCATGAAATGAATGAAGAACGCTGTCTGGCTGTCTACTCTTGGGCATTTATGCGCCGTCTTTCCATGCAAACACCAGCCTGTATATTTCTGTGGCTTCCCAAAATGAGCACACGAGCGAAAACTGAATCTATTTTTTGCCTTCAGAGGATGTCACGACTCAGAAACAGACCAGCCATGTAGCACAGGCCAGAACGTTATAAATATTCATCTGCAGCCAGAAAGCTGAAAAGCCAAGCTGTATATTCAGTTATTAGGAATTTTCCCACTTTGGCTGTTCCTGGGTCTTGGCTTAATCATAAATAGGGATGCATTGATGCTTTTATTTATTTATTTGTAGACTGTCCATACTGATACTGACGTGAGGAACTCAAACAGGGACATCATGGAACATTTGATTTAGCTCTGTTTAGCTAAGTTTCCCCATTTTAAAGGGTTGCCATGGAAAAACAATAATACAATAAGAGTAGCTGTGAATTTTAAGCTATAACAATGATATTTGGTGCAATGTTATGTTTTATAGTTTGAAACCTTGTAACGTAATTTACATTCAGATCATTGCAGTAGAAAACCCCAGCGTCATCAAGCTACCACTGTTAGGCCCTTGAACATGGCGTGTCCTCATATATCCTGTCTATTGGTAAGTCACTTTGGGTAAAAGCATCAGCCAAATGAACAGGGGTTGTCAACTTGTGTAGATGCAGACCCAGCAAAATATTTTGCTTGTACTTGAGAATATGGAGGAGAAAAAATAAAATGGCTGTTGTGCAAGAATTCTGGTTTTATAAATATGAATCAGCATGGCTTCTGTTCTTGTGAATTTATCCAATCACATGCACTCATCAGACCAGAGACTAGCTACAGGGCTACACGTTAGCTCAGAAACAGGAGAGTTTTCATATAGATTTTCAAATTATTTACCCTTTTTTGATCAAGAAAGAAAGTCAATCGCAAAAAAAAAAAAAAAAACAGAAATTGTTTTAAAATTGAAAAGACAAAGTGGTATGATTTTATTCACTGCACTATTTTTAAATAGACTTTCCAGATCAACAACTGGTCTAGACCAATCTGAACAAGTCGCGCAGTGTTTCGCTTTAAAGGCATTACAAGTGTAAGCCTTCACGTATATGGTGTGTGAAAGGGTCCTTTTAGCTTTTCCCTTTCACTGCACACTCTATTGAATGGCATCTCTTTCTCTTGCCAGCTGCTTTAGACCGTCTCCATGTTCCACGTGAACGAGCAATGGAGAACGCTGCTTTAATTTAAAGTCCCAGCGTTATTAAACACGTACATCTGATAATACAGAAGAAGAGGCACCACAGAGAAGGCTTTGTCGGCCGTCACGTTCGTCATTGTCTGACCGTTTTCTTTTTCGCCCGAGCGTCGTTCCCATGGTCAAGCTAACGATCTGTGATGGTGAAAAACGCCAAATTTCCTTAATGAGCGAGCCAGCACAGTGGAGGTGTTTGTCCTGTGATCCTGACCACCAACGGTCCCTGTGTTGCACAACCAACTGGCACTTTGGTGACTGATTTGTGGTTAAGGAAGGGTGGAGTGGGTGGACAGTCACATCAAGGCTTTGCAGTTTGAGGTCTTTTAGCCCTACAGAGCAGCCGTGGAATAAATTATCCACCGGACACCGGTTTGGTGTACTGAGTTGGTTTAGAATGTGATGATGGGTTATACAGTTAGCAAAGCAGGACTTTTCCATATTGTTCCACATCATTTCAAATGATTTTTTTATTCGTACAGATGTTTAAGGAGAGTATTAGCAGCTGTGCAGGTCGGGAGCTGCTTCCCGGCACTGGCAATCACAAAAACTCTGCAAAAAGTCGTCAGCATGGCCGAAAATTAATATTTAATCGCTTTCTAATTATCATCACCATTAACGTTATTTGTAAAGTGTTAGATTTGACACATTGTTTGTTTTTTTTTGTTTTTTTTTACCTTTTCTGGTTTCAACCCTAATAAATATAGTTACTGATGTTAATATTGTAAAAGTCAAACGTATATTGGTAGATTTTATTTCACGTTAATCTCTCGTTTTGTTGCGGGGGGGACTTCTATTTTGCTGTGCTTTTTGGTTGATAACTCGTACTAGCATGCTCGGATGTTAAATAGTGTGTGGTGATTAATATATGTATGATCATAGAGTGGATTAAATTGTTATATCACGCAAGCCTGGCCCAGGATGTAGGGTTTAGCTGGAATATTTATGATTTTTGACCCCTTGCTGTGCAGGATTTAAGATGTATCATTTACTGATTAACTAACCAACCGTTAATTAACCTAGAGTATGTTTACCGACAAAGTTCTTTCATCTGCAGGAGGCACAAGAAAATGACACTTTTCCTGCTTTTTTTTCCAGCTAAAGCGGCATTCAGAACGAACATGAATAAAATTCACCCAACCGGGTTGGAAAAAACCCAATTCACTGAAGGGGAAAGGGCGTAGGACGTGAAAAAATGCGTTTGCTTCCTACCTGATTCGCACTAACTTTATCTAAGTGAACTTTGACCTTTGAATAGAAAATAAGAAGGTGGGACTATAGTCGCTTTGGTCGGGGGGAAAAAAAGAAAATGGCGGAACTTATTATTATTATTAGGTAGCGGTCACATTGGCCTTTACGCTAACTTTTTTTTTCTTACTGTTACTTGATGCACAACTGACAAATGCTGGGGTTCTGTTGTTTTTATTATTTGTTTTTAAATTGTGCTTTTAACAGTAGACACTACCACAAAGCAATTTGACAGTAATCTGGATGTACAGGGCGTTCAAAAAGTCAGGAACCAATGAGCACAAAACTACATACATTTTGTATTTATTTTTAACAACACATGTGCTGTATGTTCTCGTTTACACTTTCATTTTCTCAGCCACTGTATCACATTTTTGTGGATTTTTCTCAACGTAGTGGGATCGGCATATTTCCTCAACATATTCCTGCCAGTTTCTGGCTTTTCGGAAACCCTTTCGCTTGACTTCCATATTAAACAAGCATGCATGTCCGCTGAACTTTGGAGATTTGTCTTTTGTTTGTTTGCAGTGTTTCCTTCGTTACTGCAAGTGCGGTAGTTACAAAAGGTTGCCTCATGCCTCATAATGAAACTTTAGTTCGGTTCAATAAAGGCGTCTGAGTGAGAGTTGGGAGCATTTTGCATTTGCTGCTCTCTTCCTTTTTCTTTCTTTCTTTTTTTTTTTTTAAAACTAAAGCCAGGAATGAGAAGTCCTCCTCTCATTTCTCTCAGTTAGAGAGAGAGAGAGACACTCGGGTACAGTTTCCCTGGAAACCAACCATCCATCACCATAGTTACTTACCCACACATGCTCCAAGAGCCAAGTTCCTCCTACACAGCCTGGCTCGAGTGATCATCGCTATTCAGCACAGCTAAAACTTCATCTCTGATGCTGTTTCGAGAAATGTTACTTTCCTTCTTTCCTTCCAATGATTGCTTTTTTGGTCTGGGTCAAAAATCATTTAGAGTTCAGGAACACTGTTTGGAAAATCATCCCTCAGAGCTCTTACCCAGAAGTCTGATTTAGTTTTATCCATATCGCACGTTTAACAAAGGATATCATCAAAGCAGCTGTACAGAAGTCAGGATATAGATTTAGATCGAGATCCCTAATAAACATCCCAGAGGTGACATTAGCGAGGAAACGCTCCCTGATTCGACATGAGGAAGAAACCTCGATAGGAACCAGACTCGATAGGAGACCCGTCCTATTCTGAGTGACACCAGACTGCCATAATGAGTCGTTATTCTTCCACTGTACTATATGATAGAAAGTAAAACTGTGTACGTGTGTTGAAAGGATCTATGGTAGAAGTATCAGGGTCTTGTTTTTATAAATTCATAGAATCAAGATGAAGCAAAACTGGTTTCATTCTCTGTCCAGGTCATCAGAGGGTCTCTGTGAGCAGTCTGCTAGTGTGTCACGGTTTGCTACTCGTGGGGACGAATCTTGGGGTGACGGTAGCTCTGAGTGTCCCCCGACTACAGGGCATCCCCAAGGTCACAGGTGGGTCTTTCTGATATTATTACTATAACACTATTCCTTTTAAAAATACTGAAATCCATACTGATTGTGTCTAATAGTATGCTTGATCACTTTCCTTGAGTCAAACTAAGAGTCATAACTGGTGACGTGTCACAAACCAATCACACTTTCATTCGAACCTCATTTTAGGTCCCTCAGAAAAAAGCAGTTCTTATTAGTTATGTAACGGTGCCCTGCTTTGAAAGCCTGGTTTCAAAAAAAGCCTAGAGGCTTTACTCACACCAGACATTCAGCACACACTACAGTTACACCGGCGACCGGTTTCACAAAGAATCAAATACAAGGCTTATCACTTACAAAGCAATATATACCCCTGTTGATACTGAGTGGTAGAAAGGAGCTACACAAATAATAATAATAATAACAACAACAACAACAACAACAGTAGTGTCACTTTTGGGGAAAAAAATTAGGGGAAAAAACAATAAGAATATTTAACCACTACAAAATAAATTACTTTCCCTTTGGTCTTTAGTTCATACTAGTTTTTTTGTGTGTTTGTTTGCTTTTCTGTACAGTAGTCTTAAGTGTGTTAGAAAGGTGCTTTATTATTATTATTATTATTATTGTTGTTGTTGTTGTTGTTGTTGTTGTTGTTATTATTATTATTATTATTATTATTATTATTATTATTATTATTATTATTAATACTACTACTACTATTACTAATAATAATAATAATAATAATAATAAATTAAAAAAAGTTTTGTGTGTATAGCACTTTTAACAGTGGACAGTGTCAAAAAGCAGCTTTAAAGAAATATATAAATTCAGGACATAAATGCATCATTTATACATTTATTGTTGTTGTTCTTCTTCTTCTTCTTATTATTATTATTATTATTATTATTGAGAGCAGTGAAATGGAGTGCCAGCAAAACAACTTTTTGAAAAAAAAAATATACAAACTCAATAATAATTAAGCTTAACGGCTACAAAAAAAAAACACATAAAAGTGAGATATTTAAAATATTTGGTAAGACATTATACTTTGACGTCCAGCTACTTGTCACTGTGAATAATCATGGCCTGAGTAAACGTCGTAAAAGTACAACGATTTTAATTGATCACAGTATCTACAGTATCATCGCTGCAGGTTTGTGGTGAACACATGAATAAGAAATGCTCTTTAGGAATGTGCATACAAAAGATTTTTCAAGTGCTAGCTAGCCAGTTAAGAATACTGTTTGGTACAGGTAACGTTATGCTAGCACTCTGCCAAATAACGAGCAGAAAACGACACGCACAACTCGCTATGTTGCTGCCTTTAATTAAATTATTTTTTTTTTTAAACATCAAATGTTTATGTATTATGCAGTTATGTAGTATGTACTTCTGCAAATGCTATTTCAGCGTATCAGGAAAAAAAATTACAAATCCTCAAAAATGCATTCATCAGGAAAGCTATTTTAGCTAGCCTAGTTTCTGATTGGTTGATGTCGACACTGGGTCCGTTATAATTTCCATCTTGCAGCTTTTAAATAAACAAGCAGTTGACCTTCAGCGCTGTGGAGGTTAATGTGTCTCCGGAGCACATCCTGTAATTATTCAGCCCTCTCCGGCTCGGTTATTTTCGAAAGCGGCCCCTCTCTCCCGCTCTCGCCGAGACACTGTATGTTAACAGCGCTAAACGCTTCAGGGTGCGCTCAGGTGGCTGAAGGCTTACGGCTACTTCTCGGCAGTTTCTGCTGAAACCGAGTAATTTCACACGCTCTAATTAGGACTCCGGATGCTGAGACAGAAATCGAGCACACCCTCGATTTAAACTAGGGTTTTGTCTGTCGGGATGTCTGCTCTCTAAAGAATGTGTACATGTGCACGTTAAAGAGTCATGGATACGCTTCATCTCTAAAGTAGATCTAACAGGCGGTAGAAATAGTTTAGAAGAAAGATAATCTTCCTTCCACAGTCCAAACCGTGTTCTCTTCAGTCATATGGGTATAATTATGTTGTTGTGGATATTGTCGTGTGTGTGGGTGGTGTGTGTGTGTGTGTTTGCCTAGACCCCACTGAAGAAGCAGAAACAAACATTTCAGTTTCTTAAGAGAACCCTAAACATGCTATTATGAAAACATAATCAACACCACGCCTTCAGCTCGGTCTTTTTTTTACTGAACATGAACAGGATTTTAGTTTTTTTGTTAAAATCATGTCCTGATTATAGAGCTGATGTTCAGGTTCACAAATCACTGGTCTGGCTTCCTGGAACACGCAATGTGCCCATGTTTTGAGCTTGCTTGCTTGCTTGCTTTATTTATTTATTTGTTTGTTTATTTATTTATTTAAATTTATCATAGCTCCACGGCGGTCTGCAGCGTTTTTATCTCACCGTCCATCAACGAGGGAAAAATCCGCCTCCTGTTAACATTCACCGATAACGGTACTATTTTTGTTTCGCTAACTCGTTTCAACGGAAATCGACCGAGGACGTGATCCTATACAGTGAGGGAAAAAAGTATTTGATCCCCTGCTGATTTTGTACGTTTGCCCACTGACAAAGAAATGATCAGTCTATAATTTTAATGGTAGATTTATTTGAACAGTGAGAGACAGAATAACAACAAGAAAATCCAGAAAAACGCAGGTCAAAAATGTTATAAATTGATTTGCATTTTAATGAGGGGAATAAGTATTTGACCCCTCTGCAAAACATGACTTAGTACTTGGTGGCAAAACCCTTGTTGGCAATCACAGAGGTCAGACGTTTCTTGCAGTTGGCCACCAGGTTTGCACACATCTCAGGAGGGATTTTGTCCCACTCCTCTTTGCACATCTTCTCCAAGTCATTAAGATTTCGAGGCTGACGTTTGGCAACTCGAACCTTCAGCTCCCTCCACAGATTTTCTATGGGATTAAGGTCTGGAGACTGGCTAGGCCACTCCAGGACCTTAATGTGCTTCTTCTTGAGCCACTCCTTTGTTGCCTTGGCCGTGTGTTTTGGGTCATTGTCATGTTGGAATACCCATCCACGACCCATTTTCAATGCCGTCTGAGGGAAGGAGGTTCTCACCCAAGATTTGACGGTACATGGCCCCGTCCATCGTCCCTTTGATGCGGTGAAGTTGTCCTGTCCCCTTAGCAGAAAAACACCCCCAAAGCATAATGTTTCCACCTCCATGTTTGACGGTGAGGATGGTGTTCTTGGGGTCATAGGCAGCATTCCTCCACCTCCAAACACGGCGAGTTGAGTTGATGCCAAAGAGCTCCATTTTGGTCTCATCTGACCACAACACTTTCACCCAGTTGTCCTCTGAATCATTCAGATGTTCACTGGCAATCTTCAGACGGGCATGTATATGTGCTTTCTTGAGCAGGGGGACCTTGCGGGCGCTGCAGGATTTCAGTCCTTCACGGCGTAGTGCGTTACCAATTGTTTTCTTGGTGACTATGGTCCCAGCTGCCTTGAGATCATTGACAAGATCCTCCCGTGTAGTTCTGGGCTGATTCCTCACTGTTCTCATGACCATTGCAAGTCCACGAGGTGAGATCTTGCATGGAGCCCCAGGCCGAGGGAGATTGACAGTTCTTTTGTGTTTCTTCCATTTGCGAATAATCGCACCAACTGTTGTCACCTTCTCACCAAGCTGCTTGGCAATGGTCTTGTAGCCCATTCCAGACTTGTGTAGGTCTACAGTCTTGTCCCTGAGATCATTGGAGAGCTCTTTGGTCTTGGCCATGGTGGAGAGTTTGGAATCTGATTGATTGATTGCTTCTGTGGACAGGTGTCTTTTATACAGGTAACAAACTGATATTAGGAGAACTCCCTTTAAGAGTGTGCTCCTAATCTCAGCTCGTTACCTGTATAAAAGACACCTGGGAGCCAGAAATCTTTCCGATTGAGAGGGGGTCAAATACTTATTTCCCTCATTAAAATGCAAATCAATTTATAACATTTTTGACACGCGTCTTTCTGGATTTTCTTGTTGTTATTCTGTCTCTCACTGTTCAGATAAACCTACCATTAAAATTATAGACTGATCATTTCTTTGTCAGTGGGCAAACGTACAAAATCAGCAGGGGATCAAATACTTTTTTCCCTCACTGTAGCGAAGACTGGTGATCCGGATCGTGATCGGTCAGAAAGTTGGTTGATTTTTAGTTTTCTGTAACGGCGGCACGGACAGTAGTGCAGCTGCGAGTCGCGGGTTTATACGAATGCGCTCTATCTAACACGCTCTATCTAACACGCTCTATCTAACACGCTATCGTCTCTATAGAAACGGCATACGTTTGATTTAGACGTTTGTGTAACGTTTACGGAAGGAGTCTCCGGTGTCGACGTTTTGTAACGGTCAGGGGTAGAGCTGTAACCAAGTTATCCGTCGTCTTCCGGACGGAGGCGTTTACAGTTTGTGATTTCTTTGTAACATGATGAGCTGGGTTTATTTGTTTGTTTATTTATTTGGTATTAACGTTAAGAGCGACAAAAACAGAGGCTAGCAAGGGAATGGTTGTTTACAGCTGCGATAACGTTAATAAAACACGTACTAACTTGTTTTGCCGGACGTTCCTCAACATCAAAAGTAAGTGTAAATGGATAAAGGTTGGCAAATCGCTGCGTAGAAGAGAAATAAAACACTTCGGGACATGCTGTTACTGGAAAATGATCGATTTTTCGGGTGCTAACGGTAAATCTGCGTAACATCGCATCATCTTATTGTTAATTGTTTGCCTATACCAGCACATCTCCAGGTGTGCTGCATATTACAATGTACTCCACAAGCTGAGTGGCTTATCATACATTTTGGTAACCATTTTTTAAAATATCCTGTTAGCCTAGGAAGTTAGGCTCCTCCTCCTGTTATCTCCAGGGAGTGATGTCACAGTGTTTACAAATGTCACATGATTGAAAATTTTATTTAACATAGCAGGCGTTATGCACATTTACAGCCAGCTATTGAGAAATACTTAGCAAACTACAAAAGCTGTCTAGTAAATAGCTACCTATAGCTAAATTAGCTACTTTTGAAAAAAAAAAAAAAGGCTTGTTTAGGGGTTAATACCAAAGATTGGTGATTAATTGAAAGATTAAAAGATTGGTGGTTAATACCAAAGATTGGTGAGCTGGAAAATTGTACATATTGTTTACAGTGTACTGGGGGAAATATATCAAACTGAGTGGAAATAACTAGTCATTAGTTTGTAATAAAGAAAATATAAAGAGATGAAGAAAAGTTGTTGCGTTCTAATAAATATCACCGTTGATGAAAACGTGAGACGTCTAGAACAACGTGACTGACGTCGTGTTTAACCCGCAGGACGAGGCATGGTGTCCTTCCACGCTCATCACAGCCCTGTGAAGTTCCTCATCATGGCGTCGCCCGTACGGAACGCTGTTCCCACCATCACTGACCCGCCTAGTCAGCGTGCTCCTCCTTCAGAAGAGGACGAAACTCCCAGATGTACTGCTTCCTTTCTCGCCGAGGGAGACGGCGTCCACCCCGTCCCGATACGCCAGGACTCGCTCTCGTCCTCCCGCAGCTCCCTGGAGCACGGTCCAGAGGACGGCGCCATCTACGACCTCCTCAGTGATCCGGCGCACTCGCAGAACACTAAGCGGGTGCAGCGGGCAAACGTGAGCTCAGTGCTGGTGCTGTCCGGCGGCTCGGGTCACCGAAAAATCAACAGGAAGAGTAAAGCGGCACGACACGAAGAAAACATGCCCACGGTCATGGTGTGGCAGATCCCCGTGCCTGACGTGTGATACAGGTAAAGAGTGGACAAGGAGACCTTAAAGCAGTGCTGGCTCTTTATTTTTTGTCCATTTATATTCTTGCTACTTCTACTACTTCTACTACTACTACTTCTACTTCTACTTCAACTCCTTCTACTACTACTACTACTACCACTGCTACTTCTACTACTACTCCTCTTACAACTACTGCTACTATTACTACTACTACTACTTCTACTACTACTCCTACTACTACTACTACAACTACTACTGCTACTATTACTACTACATCTACTACAACTCCTACTACTTCTACTACTTCTCCTCCTACTACTACTTCTACTACAACTCCTCCTACTACTACTGCTACTATTACTACTACTTCTACTACTACTACTCCTCCTACTACTACTTCTACTACTACTCCTACTACTACTCCTACTACTACTACTTCTACTACTACTCCTCCTCCTACTACTTCTAAAACAACTACTACTACTGCTATTGCTGCTACTACTATTACTACAATTATTGCTACTACTTCTACTACTACTACTACTACTAATACACTTCTACTACTACTTTTACTACTACTTCTACCATTACTAATACTATATTAATACTACTTTTACTACTACTCCTTTTACTTCTACTACAACTAAGTTTAATTTGAGTAACACCTTTCAGAAAATAAGAGCATATATTATTTTGGGAAAAAAACTACTTTTTTTTTTAAACAGTTTTCTATCAGTGTTTCTATCAGTATGTATGGGAAACACTGCTGTTTTTGTTTTTCTTTCCTTCTTGCAGTTTGAGGTTACCTTGACCATGGAGATGTTTTTTCGGGAATGACAAAAGTTATTTCATGTTTCTTATTTCAGATTTGAGAGATGAAAAATTAAGCATTCTTTTCTCTTTTTTTTTTTTTGGTTTTATGAAAAGTGTCTTCCTAGAATTCTAGAAGTTTGTTCACATAGAGATTTTAGATGAACAAATACATCTCTACAATTGGTTTAAATAGTGTTTCTTAGTATAGTCGTACCCCTCACGTTCACCGAAATGTAGTACGCGTAGCTGTATGTCTGAATAGAAGGTCTACATACTGTATGTGTTTTTTATTCATTATAAGTAAGGAATAAAACACAATGTTGTGCTGTTATAGGAAAATAATCCATGACGGGTGGTGCGATGACGTGGAAGTTACTGTTACCACGTCCTGAAGCGTTTTAATCCTCTTATACAACAACAATTTTCCAAAGATTACAATTTTTATTTATTTATTAAAGACGCATCTTAGACACACGTCCCAGTGAATGAGCTGTTACTATAGAGGCGATAACATATTAGACGGAGAGCATTATTTATAAATAAACCTGTGAGTTGCAGCTACACTAGTGTCAGAACTTCTGACCAATCAGAAACGAGAATTGAACAGTGTCATGGTACATGCATATAAGCTGGAAATAAATGGAGTTTGGAGTTGTGCTTTATAGAAGTTACCTGCAATGTTCACCTCTGCTCTTCTCATTTCTTTCCCTCCAGGATGATGATGGCCATGTTGATGATGATGATGATGATGATGATGATGATGATGACATTTCATGGGCTGATGCAATCAGTGTCCTTCCCTGTGCGTGCCTGAGGCATTTCCCACCTCCATACATGTGTACAGGATCTACAGACACACCACGGTGTTCCAGTAACTCTGAAAGAAAGAGAAATGGAAATACGAGCTGGACGATCTAAATCACTGCTCATTCCAGCAGGAAGTGTGCAGTGTTACTAGTTCGGGTGTGGGATCTGCAATAATGGACTTTTAATGGACGACTTACTTGAAATGGCTGTTCATGGGAATTTAAGTCACTGCAATGCCACTGAACTTTCAGTCCTTTTGTTTTGTTTTTTTTGTGAACCCTGTGTTAATTGAAGTAACACTGCTAATGCAAAGATTTATTTTCCTCTTCAGCTGCTGTGTTTAAAATTCTTAATGCCACTTAATGTCTATATATACGTATATACGCCCTGAAATCTTTTATTTAGCCCTGCCCCCCAAAAAAAGCCCCAAAGAAATCTTACATTTGTTATAAACGTTCAAACTCAACATGTTTAATTATCTTTCATGTGTAAAGCGAAGTTAATTGACGACTAAGACGGTATGATGGTACACCGTGTAAGGAAGACTTAAGGACGTTTTGCTGTCATTGTCATTCCTGTATAATGACACAACCAAACATTTATAGTGCACACCTTGAAATGTACCAAAAACTATTTAAAAAAAAAACAACTAAAGTTGAATTCTTACCAAAAAAAAAAGGGGTAAAATTATGTTTCTTCATTGTTTTGATAAACTACTGAAGGTTAAGAGTGATCCTCTTAACAACCCCATTATTAAATTATTACAAAGCAATGCCAAAAAAAAATGAGATCTTACATCGCATGGGTATCATAGCACCAACAGCTGACTGATATTTTTAGGGGAAAATGCTTGTATGGAATTTCTGGCTGGCCGGATTTCCTACTCCATAATAAACATGGACAGTTTTATTCGACACTAGTTGGATGTTTTCATATAACTAAATTAATTCAGCCACATATGGGTATTTAAAATGTCGGGGGAGAAAAGAAAGCTTTATAATAAGAAATCAGTATCTATTTCTATTGTTGTTGTTTTTTTAACAAGTCTTAATAACTACGCCACATTTTTCTAACATGTGATAATCCTGAGTTTCTTACCTAAAAATTGTAACACACTTTGTTTTTAGATTTTTATTTGTTGCACTCTGTAGTGATTTGCCATAATGCACATGGATGACTCGTCTAAAATGGAAAACGCACGCCTGTTATCTTGCGTTCACACTAGCAGGCGACGTGTTGCTTAATTGACGTGGCCTATAAAGCTTTTTTTATTATTATTTATTTGGTTTTTTTTTTAGTTCTGATGAGAAACTTATAAAGCTATCTAATTAAACACAAATTAAATAACATGCTAATGGGTGTGAAAATCGGTTGATTTGCATGCTACGTAGTCAGATTCGTGCTAGCTTCATTCTCAGCTTAGATCCGCAAAGCGATCTAACTGTACTAGCTATGCACACTCGCCAAAGGCACCAACGATTTTTGCAAATTCCTTCTTATTTTATTTTTCTTTGTTATGTCTCTATACACGTGTAATATCGCCCACCATTAGATGGTGGGCGATATGACAATAATAATAATATTATCATGATTCTCAACGATACGATACACAATATTTGGTCAGAAACAGCCAACAGTACAGTAGTATCGCGTTTAAAAATAAAAAAATGTTTGATCAGTTATATAATGCCTACAAAAATCCATTCATTTGACTGTTTTATGTTTAAACACAATATAATTTTCATTTATGAAAGATTCAACACTGAAAAGGAGGGAAACAATCTGTAACAATTTACAAATTTAAAGATCGAGTACAAAAGTTCAGCATCGAATCGAATGCTTCCAATTTGCAATGAAATATATTTTAAATAAAATGAAAAATTTTAGTTTAGTATCAGTATTGTATTGTCATATCGCTCAGCCCTAGACATTGTATATGACGGGATAAGATGGAACCAACATTGTAAGTTTTGTTTGTTTTTGTTTGTTTGTTTTATTCCATTTTTGTGCACCAAAAAGTAAATTGGAACTAATTGCAGGCAGAATTTAAATTGTGAGTGGGGGAATTGAGTGTTTTGGATTGGGCACTTGTACAAAATCCAGCCTCCTTCCTAATTTGCAAAGAATTGAGAAGAGCTCGATTCAAACGTGGCTGAAATCCAGCTCGGGGTCACAAACATACGTAGAAAACTAAAAGCCTCTTTGTCGCTTGCTAGTGTGAACATAGAGTTTTTTAAAGTGGTTAAATGAAGTGCTTTTCGTGATTCCAACACACTTGAAGAGAATTAAGACCTAAAACGTGGATGAATAAAGGGTCAAAGGGTTCTATTAAACCAAAAAGAGAGGCAAATGTGAACTTTCTATCAGTAATATGTTTTGGTTTCCATATTCTCCGTGTCAGTCTGGTCTTGTGATGTGTAACGGCACGCTTTTTTGTCTGTGTGTTTTTTTTTTTTTCCAAGAATTTCCCTCACACACTAATCTCTATTTAGGTTCATTATAGGATTAGCTCAGATTTACTGACACCAGTGACATGAAAAGCACATTAAACTTCTGTTCAGATTCATTCAGAGACCCTGTATTTTTATTTTTATTTTTTCTTCAACTGTCTGGAGCAAGTTTGCATTTCGCATAACGTATTTGAATGAGCTGTTGCCTGGAGCGCATGAAGTAATGATGATGATGATGATGATGATAAATTACAGCTACTACTCGCAGGACTTGCCGCCTTCTCCTCTGCGAGTGAACGTCTATGAGACGAAAGCTTGTCGTTTATGCTGCCAAAATAAGACTTGTACCATTATGTGTTAAAAAGATGTATTATGATGCATTAACAAGTAAAGGTCTGCATTTTGCCTTTAAGATTTAAAGAAACAAGGTTTGTTATTTGTATTACACCTTCATGGATGCATGCACTTTGTGGTAAACAAACTTCAAGACAATTTTGGAGCACTCATTTACATTATTAAGCTAAAACAAAAACAAAAAATCCTAAAGCTATTATTTTTGTTTTTTAATTTATTCATTATTAGACTAGACTAGAATAGGACCAAGCATAGAGCCCTGAGGAACACCTTTTAAATCGGGCGTTAAGCAAAAAAAAAAAAAATTCAAGTGGTGGTGTTAAATGTTTCCTTGTATGAAATACCACCAAATATGCAAACAGGTATGTAAAGTAGCTCACTTCACCCTACAGACCCCGTGTCCATTGTAATGTATGTCACAATTAGTAATACAAAAGGAAACATTCTAGTGAGGTCGTGACTTTTTAAAAAACAAAGTCCATTGCATTGAATATGAAAAAAATATATATTTTCATACCGAGTTTAACTGTAGGACAAAACAAATAAATTTTTTGTATTATTTAGAAAAACGGGTGGAAAAATAACATGTTAAAGAAACTCCTCCGTTCTCACTCTTCTAACTCAAGCTGAGCAAATAACATATCTAATAATTCACTCCGAGGTCAGATGCACAAGGGATTCTGTTCTGTTTGTATAGAACTAACTTCTCAACTTCTCCATGTGTGAACAGCTGACGTCTGTATTAGTCAGTCCCTAAGGTGACCGAGCGATCCGAGCACGTGTGTTGACAAGATTTCCCCTGGCATTTTATTTACTTAAACACTGTAACTGACCTGGAAATACACCAGAGAGAGTGGAACAGCTGTCTGGTGTAATATGCCTATGAGAAGAATCTTTTTCACGCTTAAGCCCTATTCAGACTTGATTAGTTTTAACACGAGGAGGTGAGGTAATGTAATCATTACTGGAATGGATCTCATATCAGTAATGTTTTATTGACTGCATGTGCGTACATCTGGAAAGATTATGCCGTGTTTCACCTTGACCCCCCCATGTAATAGCCTCCTGTCTGACTTGGATTAGATTAGACACAAGTTTATTGTCATTGTGCAGTGTACACGTACAGAGTCAATGAAACGACTACATTATATCCTGTGAGGATAAGAGGTTTTTGCTCCTTGTTCCTCCTCCTGGAAATGCTTACACTTTTCTATCTTCTCCTGACTAAATGGAAACGAAACTAACATTAAGGTCATGTTTAAAAAGCAGAACAATAAAAAAAAACAGATGACTGAAATCTAAGCAACAGGGGTTCCAGGGGTTTTAGGCAAGTTATCGAGTTCATCTTACACCCTATTTACATGTCATTGACACGTGGCCTATTAATGATTATAATAAGGACAAAACATTTCATGTTTATTAATGAAGTGTGTGGCGTGTACTGTATACATCGTGAGGACACGCCCATTTCTGTGATTTTATCCTGTGCGAATCGATTGTAATTACTATAAAACATCTTTAAGCAACATGTCCAGAAAGTTAATCCGCTTCAAATAGTGCTATAGGAATGTCATGGTTTGTTTACTTGTGTGAAAGCCTGGCCTGGTTATGAAGATGCTCTAATGTGGCTTCCAGCAAGGAAATAAATAAACTGTGCTGTACTCCCCACACATTGGGAAGGACTTCATTTCTACTTCCATAATCTAAAACAATTTATACCAGAATAAAGCATAAGGAAGCAAACACCAAGGTATTAGGAGTTACCAAGCCTATTCCTGATCATTTACCAACTACCATGAAGTATCTTGGACCACCCTAAAACCATGTTTGGGGTGTGTGTGTGTGTGTGTGTGTGTGTGTGTGTTATTCTCTCCCTATTGTTGAAGCTACTATTTTGTCTGATTCTAAGGATTATTTGCTGAACAGACGTGTATTGTGTATTGTAAGCACATATTTAGCTGTGGAGATGTATCCAGGAACGCCTCACCTACAGGCTGCAGTGCTTCTGTGTGTGGGAGGCCAAAGGTGCCAAATGACAAACACTTGCATGCTTGCATCTACTGGTAATTTTTACCTGAGACATAAAATGACCTGTAGATGACCTGTAGGGACCTCTTGACCATCAACTTGTGATCTGATTGGTTGGGAGTTAAAAAAAGCGCTTGACATCACTGTACTTTTCTGAAAAGTTAAAAAAAGTTCAACTCCACTGTAATAATAATAAATAAATAAAAAGCCTGACTGCAGCATTTTTTGCAGCCACTTCCTGTGAATTTCTATGCAAAACACGAGCTGGAGACTGAGAAAGAATAAAACTGCAAACCTGGAAACACCCAAATGCCTACATTTACACTTTGCTATTCTTAAAGATGAGTCAGATTTGCCTAAAGTAATTACTAGTAGGCTATAGTGAAGAGGAGGCCACAAATTAAGCTAAATAAAAATACAATACATTGTTTTTATGGTTTGTTCCAAGCTACACAAAATAAAGGACGTGAGCTTGCCTTTACTATACCTCGTATCAGCTGGGCAGTGTTTGGATCCTCACATTCTTCCTGAAACTCTGCAAGACAGAGTGCAAATGATATATTATAGAATGCCATTAAAGAGTTTCAATCTGCAAATATGCCATATGTTATGTTTTGTTTTTTTTTCCAGCTACCTCTTAGTGCAAAATGTAGAGAAAAAAATACAAATGTAGAAGAAAAACTGACACAAACAGAGTACAAAAAAAAAGGTTTCATCAGGTATTCAGGCTTCCTCCCCAGTCCAAAGACATGCAGTGTAGGCTGATTGGCATTTCCAAATTGTCCATAGTGTGTGAATGTGTCTGAGATTTTGCTCTGTGATGGGTTAGGATAAGCGTTACAGAAAATAGATGGATGGATGGATGGATGGACAAAAAAAAAAAACGATCTGGATAACCATAAACCCTCACTAAGTGTGTCGATTTAAAAGCCAGAGAACGTTCATTTTCCCCCAAAAAAATATCTGTGAACTAAAATGGGCTAAAGAAGACTCAACACACTGTGATTGCTGGCCAATGTTTCAGACCTTGATAAATAGCTAGACAAATATGATTTGGTGGATGAGTTTGTGAGTTGAAAGCAGGAAAGGTGCTAATCAACTAAGCATCGCACTGAGCCGACCCAAACACTCATAATGTCATGTAAACATTTTATTTTGCATGTGTTGGGATATGGAGCGGACAGGGATCATGTGTTAATGTGTAATTGTGTTTTCTTTACAAACGAATTTATTAATCCTTCCTTGCTGCACAGACAATTTTCTTTTTAAGACATTTTGTCCCACTTGGACATCCATAGCTTTTTAAAACCAATGTTTGCCACTTATGGCTTTCCATACTGTAAATGCCACAGCGCGCCAGTGTAGTGTGCTGGATCAGATTTGTGTGTTGGATTGGATTGGATTTGGTGTGTAGGGTTAACACAAAAAGGGGGTGCGGTTTCATCCAGAGCTCCCCTTATAGCGTCCAGATAACCCAAAATACATCCATTGCAATCTCAGATACATAAGAGGATATTTAATTCACAAATCAAGCCTGTGTGTGTGTGTGTGCGCGCGGAAAGGCGTTGAGAAGGTTGGCGCTGTTTACAGGTACAGCACGCTACAGTAATGGAGAGATTTTGATCGCGAGAAATAAAACGGATGAAGATGTAACAGGTAACCCGAAGAAACAAACGTGCGTCTGATGGATTCATTAATCAGTGACTGAAGACTGAGGGGGAAAATAATACACACGACGAATTGAAATCCATCGTAAACAAGCAAGCATTTCACCTGGACACGAGATCTCACCTGCAACTTGTGGGTCTTATGTAACCAGCTTTAGTGCAGGACATTAAAATCCGGTTTAACGTAAGTACTTATTGTCTACATTGTGCTGTGATGGCCTGATTTATTTCCTCCATTGGACTAATGGCATTTATGAGGAACATATCTCAGGAAACTGCCATACTAATGCTCCTTTCTCTGCTTTTTGTTCTCTCTCTCTCTCTCTCTCTCTCTCTCTCTCTCTCTCTCTCTCTCTTTTTATATATATATATCTTCCTTTATTTCCCCTGTTCAAGCTGCCATTATATGGTTATACAAACTGCGCATGCTCCGCAACCATCTCCAGAGGACACGGCTGTCATTAATAATAGAGTCGACTCTTTGAACCGAATCTTTTACGGGATCACTTGGAGCCGACTCGCATTTCAATGCGGGAATTGTTTTTGTTTGTTTGTTTGTTTGTTTGTTTGTAAATGCTGACTAGACAAGATGTACCTCCATCACGTGACCTCGCAGGGAAAAAAATAGTTATGAGTATAATGACTATAGATTATAGTTATGAGTAGTTATTCAGTAGTCACAAATGCATTCAATGTAACCTGTCAACTCGGAGGTGTTCGATAACCCTGCTGGAAAAACAAAACAAAATCAGAAATTCTAATGGTTTCCAATACATATGCCATTACAAACCATCAGCTAACCATTAAAATCATTACCCTTATTGGTCGTTAATGGTATCCACTAGACATAACATGCCACCAATAGGAGGCAGCAGATTACCAGTACAGGGGCCATTACAGTTTCCATTAAAACCAATACAAGTCCAATTATAACCATTTAAACCATTGCAAATTCTGTGAGGTTTTCTGTCGTCGTCGTCGTTATTTTTTTTTCAGCAGGGACATCATAACTATTCAGCTATATTTAATGTAATTTTGTAAAGTATAGAGGCGTGCACGAGACTGTTTTTTTCTTTTTTTTTATCTTGCCCACTCCGAAAGGAATCCCTCCCGCAGCTATTATTTTTTGCTGTCCTTTAAAACTAAATAAAAGTGCAGTAAAAACCTTGCACTATAGCACAATGAATTCCGTCATACCAGCGCTGCGTGAAAGTGCACTTTCAGAGCCGTGGGTTGCACATCACTATCCAAGCTAGCAAAGAGACTGATCCAGAATTGATGTTACTGAGACTGGACGCTGTTATTAGGAGTTTCCGTGACAGGCTGCACAATTATTGTACTGATTCATTTACTTTTGTCATTAGCAGTTTAGCATAAAAAAGCACTGAAGCTGGAAATATAAATCTAAATGTCAGCTCCTCAACTAGTAAAAATTGGTCATTGTGCAACCCCAGGCCAGGGACAAATTTAGAATGATTGGTGATTGGTGTATACGCTGTTACTTAATGCAAATATGTAGCACCTTGCAGTTTTTTCATTCGTTTAAATAGATTTTGAATAGAACAAATGCAACACAAGGTATAATGCTATTTCAGTCATGAAAAGATAAGGTACATTTTTGCTAAACAACATATTTAAACATATGCTAGTCTTTGTCTAACAATTCTGCTTCCTTTAAGGTAAAAAAAATTGCTACAAGCCATTTGGGAGTCAACTCTTATTGGCGAGTCGACTCGAGTGTATTGAATCACTGAGAAGAGCCAACCATCGGGACTTCACTCTGTTCACACTTTCTATATTGTATTGTCCCTAAGTCTAGGTTGATTCTGGATAATAAGATTACGGGGTATGTTTAAAGAATGAAGTAATCATCTTCTAATTGCCTACTGATAAGTAATGGCACCCTCTCCATTAGGCTTTGGTGTTGCATACCCATCACATGGATAACAGGGAAATGCAAAATAAAATGCTATAAATAACTTTTTTTTTTTTTTTTTTTTTTCTGCTTTGATACAGGTTTGAAGCCAGACTGTCTACCAGATGAACTCAGAAAGGATGCAAGGGTGACCCAGAGGATTTTCTTCCACTTGTTATTGACAAGCTTGAAATGACACCTCCTAATAAGGATTTCAAAAATCAAGAGAAGCACACTGCTCTGCTGAGGCAGTCCAATTAGGATTTGTCAAGCAATGCTGCCTCCGAAAAATGGTACAGCTCAACTCAAGTAATTAATGGATGTCAATCAGCCTCCAAACTATAATGTCAGCAAAGGATGACCATTGCTAAATTCTGAAGAGCGCTTTTTTTTCTTTACTTTTGTCCTTTCACTTTACACTTAGAGAGATGAATAACATGTTCACCATAAAAGCAGATGTCATATTTCACGCTGCAGATCATGAAGACTCTGAGCAATCCATCGTTACCAAAGGGACTGACAAGGTCATTCCAAGAGAAGTTAGTGCTTGTGTTTCCGAGACAGAAATACTGCAACGATCCTGGGATAATGTGGAATTTGGGAGTGTAACGGAGACTGGAAATCTGGGAAGGCGTTCCTTAGGGGCGGGAGACTATCTGCAAGATGGAAACTCCAGCGATAGTGGGTTTCAGGATCATGTTCAACCAGTGGACGCTAGTGTTAAGAAGCAGAGCGAGTCCTCAAGCAAAAATGGAGTAAAAGAGGAGGCGAACGGAGCCACAGCTGAGAGGCCTTTACTTAGCCTGAGGACAGAAACCAGAGGGGAAATGGCTAAATCTTATGTTTATGAGACCGAAGTCATGAGGAGTCCAAGCGTCATCAGTAATGTGTCCTCTCTTTCACAGGACTCTTTTTCTGATTCGAAGGAAAGCAGATCATTGGAACAAGCACTGGGCAATTTATGTTCATTACAAGGAACTGCACATGGACATTTTACACACGAGTCAGTACGTGACATAAAGCACAGCGATAATGGGGTAAGAAATTCCGTCTCTGTCAGAGAGAACCCCGATTTAGTCATTGAAGTAGGCAGACAGAAGGTCCAAGTACATAAATCTGTGCTAGCTGAAAAAAGTGACTATTTTAAAGCGAGGCTTTCTCGAGACATTCTGAAAGTGAAGGGTGTAAGCTACAAGACATTGTCTGTCCTGATAGATTATGTGTACACCTCCAACATGAACGTGAACAAGGATAACGTCGTGGATGTTGTGACCGGTGCGAAAATCTTACAGATCCCCTGTGCGGTGCAGGCCGCAATTGACGCCATGTCCGCCCAGCTCACGACACAAAACTGCTACGAGATTCTAACCATCGCTAAAAAGCAGCGACTAAGCGAACTGAAGGACACAGCGTACCATTTCATAAGCGACAACTTCCTGCAGGTACTGAGAGATCCCGCCGTTTATGGGCGTCTCACGGGTTCCGAGCGGGACCTGGTTTTGAGAAATCGTATGGAGGGACGCAAGTGCCTGATGGCGGCTGAGATCAATGACGTTTTTGAACGAGTGGGCAGCAGACCCCCGAGCAGGGGCAACAGCAGGCCACAGAGTCCTCTCTCCGCTGCCTCGTTTGAAGACAACCACATGATCTACTACTACAATGAGAATACCAAGGATTGGCACACTTTGACCGTAATGCCAGAGGATATTAATACCAAGGGCTGTGGCATTTGTTGCATGTATAACTACCTGTTTGTCGCAGGTGGCATCCGAGGATATGGGGAGAAAGGAAAGGCATCAGACAAAGTCTTCTGCTACAATCCCATAACAGACCGCTGGAGCGAGATACGGCCCATGAACCAAGCAAGGTCACAACTCAAATTAGTGTCCATGGATGGTTTTTTGTATGCCATTGGTGGGGAATGTCTCTTCACAGTGGAGAAGTATGACCCTCGTATGGATCGTTGGACCACCGTGGCTCCGCTACCCAAAGGAGCCTTTGCAGTTGCCCATGAGGCTACCACCTGCAACGGAGAGCTGTATGTATCGGGAGGAACTCTATTCTACCGCCTCTTGAAGTACGACCCCAAGAGGGACGAGTGGCAAGAATGTCCCTACAACAACAGCAGGAAGAAATCCACCGACATGGTTGCGCTAAAGAGCTTCATCTACAGGTTCGATGTCAACCGTGAACAAGGCATCAATGTATTTAAGTACAACACCATAGTCAAGATGTGGCACGACTGCGCTTCCTATCAGCAAGGGTGTCCGCTGCCGTTCAGGTGTGCTGTGATTGGAAATTGCATCTACTGTGTCAACAAGACCCAGAATCTGCAATTTATGGTGGAGGAAGAAGGTGCTCGATTTGCAGAAGAGCCTCTGAAAGCTCCCACGGAGGCTAAAGGAGTATTATTCCCATTTGTTCTGACCTTGCCGGACAGGAGTGATCGAAGTGTGTGAGTAGGGTCTTTTCGGGGAGAAAACCTTGAGTAGAAATGTGTAAGAAGCATGGTCAATGATTGTGGAAAAAAGAACGCTTTAATTCTTGCCCAGTTAAACTGCTCGTAACAGGAATGTTTCTCTTTGCATGGTGGATGGACATCCATGGGATGCCTTAAAAGGACAGCTCTTTTCTTTTAATGTTGTGGCACAGTGGCATTACTTTACATTTTATATATACCTGGATGCATTTCTCCATTTGTTTTGTGCACTTTTGTCCTTGGATGGTTGGACAGAAATTATGTCAGCAAAAAAACCCCAGATTTAACCAATGTTATAAAATGGCCACAAAAAGGACAACAAAAATATAACTGCAAATATAATAAAGCAGTCTAAGTAGAATTAAGTTTATTAAACTGGAGCTAGATATAAATTAATGATAACAAAGACGTGAACATAGCACAGAACGCTAAAATATAACTGCAATAGGTTTAGGTAACGTGAACCTTTTGAGCACATGCCTTTGACTTGAAACAAAGCCGCTGAACGAGGAAAAGTTACCCTAATGTAACTTGGCTGTTCGCTGTTTAAGAGCACAAAGCACTTGACTGTTCTCTTACTTTGGCAGCACTCAGTAAGGATACAGAAATGACACTTGAGGAAAGTCTGAATGTATACGTGTACAACCTTTTAATTAGCTTTTAATTCGATACTAACAAAGACTTGATTAACAGCAGGTGACCTGGGATTCAAGCCAGTGATTTTGAATTGCAGGAAAACTCTTACTGATGATATATTGCCCGTTGGTGGGTTGTTCATGCTTCCCTTAATTCAGTGGTTGTCAAAGAGGGGTCCTGCCCCCAGGAATCTGTGAAGCATTGCCTAGGGGTCTATGATTTAAAAAAAAAAATTGTATTACAGTGGTGGAAATCACAATCCACCAGCATCAGTGCTATTATATTTATGGCTGCATTCTCAATGTTATTAACTGGTTTGACTGACCACTCGACTTGAATAGCTTTCAAACCCTCATTAATTTGGCTTATAATTAATGCCTACTGGATGTCTATCTAATGTCAGAGTCCAGTAATAAAAAAAACCTCTATGGCTCCAAATAAATAGTAATCAATATTACTGTACACAATTAAATAATGTGTGATATTTGAATGGTTGAATTTTGGTCCATAAAATAAATCTGTGCTGAGGGCATCTGTGGAATTTTTCTTACAGTTAAAGCACGGTGCAAAACAAAAAGTTTGAGAACCCCTGCCTTAGTTACAGTATGGTAGTGCTGAGAAAATAGCACAGAAAAAAAAAATACTCCTTGTCCGTCCATCCATCCTTTTTCTATACCGCTTATCCTATAGGGTCGCGGGGAACCTGGAGCCTACCCCAGAGCACATCGGGCACAAGGCGGGGTACACCCTGGACGGGGTGCCAATACATCACAGGGAACAATCACATACGATTTCACATTCACACACCCATTCATACACTACGGACACTTTGGAAAAACCAATCAGCCTACCGTGCATGTCTTTGGACTGCTGGAGGAAACCGGAGTACCCGGATGAAACCCCCGCAGCACGGCGAGAACATTCAAACTCCGCACACACAGTGCACCGGCGGGAATCGAACCCCCAACTCTGGCGGTGTGAGGCGAACGTCCCACTGTGTGTCCTAACACCCCTTGTGGTAAAATAATAAAATAACCGAAGCATTGCCAAAGACAAGCAGGCTGATTGTCTAGGTTCGAGTCTGAAGCACATTTCTCTGAGCTTTGCTGATTTGATCTCATTATTTGAGAGAAATGTGACACTCGTGAAAAAGAGCCAAATTAACTCCGCAGCACTTGGTAAGTGGAGAGCACATATAATTCTTTTATCCCGATAAATGATTAGACCACATAATAATTCCTTCTTCAATGCCACCTGTTGTTACTGGTTTCATAGAAACAACAATATTTTGCACTTTCTGATGACTATTTCCAGTTTGCAATAAGATGCTAGATTTAATCGGGAGATTAGTGATGTGTATGCGTGTGTGTGTGTGTGTGTGTGTGTGTGTGTGTGTGTGTGTGTGTGTGTGTGTACTGCTAGCATGGAAGTAAACTCAAACTAATCCCAATCCCAATCTGCTGCTGCATTTTGTGAAATTTACAAAATACTGGAACATTACTTGTAGTGTAATTCAAAGTAATTTCAATAATTTAATAATTAAGTTGATACTTACATCTGTCCATACATAGTATTGCATTATTTTTCAAATGTTGTGACCAGTTCAAAATAGTTTGAAATAGAGCCTTATAACTCAATGTCACTATGCTCGTTCTCGATGTGTGATTTATGGTTATTATAAATAAAGACGTTTTGTGCAAATGTGCCTTGTTCTACATCATAACTAACAACTATAATAAAATATTTGAATTAGCCATAGAACTGCCAAGATTTTATTACCTCCTTGACCAAATCCTAATTTGTTTCACTCAGTTGATCCACAAGCATATAAACAAGCGTATATTTTGAGAAACCCTCAAATGTAACTGAAATCTATCTGAACATCGTGTTTGCTTGCTTTATTGTTGCATTGCTATATTCAGTCTGTAACACCTGTACGTCTCTAACACAATTTAAACTCTCCGATGATGGTTTTGACTGACTTGATTTCGCTTGATTAGAGAAAGAAGTACCGATCAGCCGTAACATTAAAACCGCCTGCCTAATATTGTGTAGGTCCCCGTTATTCCTCCGAAACAGCTCTGACCCGTCGAGGCATGTACTCGACAAGATCTCTGAAGGTGTGCTGTGGTATCTGGCACCAAGACGTTAGCAGCAGATCCTTTAAGTCCTTTAAGTTGCGAGATGGAGCCTACGTGGTTCAGGCTTGTTTGTCTAGCACGTCCCACAGATGCTCAATCCAACCGTTCCTGAACAGTTTTTGCAGTGTGTCAGGGTGCATTATCCTGCTGAAAGAGGCCACTGCCATTAGGGAATGGCGTTGCCATGAAGGGGTGTACTTGGTCTGGAACAATGTTTAGGTAGGTGGTACATGTCAAAGTAACATCCAGATGAATGCCAGGACCAAAGGTTTCCCAGCAGAACATTGCCCAGAGCATCACACTTCCTCCACCGGCTCGCCCTCTTCCCATATTGCATCCTCGTGCCATCACTTCCCCAGGTAAGCGACGCACCCGCATACGCCTATCCGACCAGGCCACCTTCTTCCATTGCTCCATGGTCCAGTTCTGATGATCACGTGCCCATTGTAGGTGCTTTCGGTAGTGGACAGGGGTCAACATGGGCACTCTGACCGGTCTGCGGCTACACAGACCCATACGCACAAAGCTGCAATATATTGTATGTTCTGACTATTATAGGCAGCGTTAACTTTTAACAGATCCTCACGCTTGCCCATTTGTCCTTCTTCCAACACATCAACATTGAGAGCTGACTGTTCACGTGCTGCCTAATAAATATATCCCACAATGTAATCGATATAATTCACTTCACCTGTCAGTGGTTTTAATGTTATGGCTGATCGGTGTACAGTATAACAGGAAAAGATTTATTATGATCTTATTATGGTCAGTATTTGCCACGTTGTCATTATAAGATGAAAAAAAGAGAGTGGTTATGATGAAAAGTTGTGCTTGAACCGAAGAAAAGAATGAAATGCGTTTTAAACTGTTTTTTGTAAAGTCAAGGGTAAGGCAGATATTTATTTCATTACTTGTTAACCACACGTGGCTTCTGTGCAAATCTAAAGACGCTCACTTCAGACATCAAACGTGTTTTGGCTGATCAATTACACTACAAACTACAAACAAGTTGTTTTTTTTTTTTGTTATTGACATTAGTTTAAGATTATGTGCCAGAGAGAGCTATTGCTTGGCTCTTAAGAAAAACATTAAGCTTAAGTGGCTCAGTAGTATGGCTGGACTAGAGTCTGCCTTCTAAGTTGTTTTGGATTAAATAATATGCCAAATGAATGACTGTCTGACCGTGTGTAAATTATCTAAATGGTCCGGATGAGTTAGCAGGCTTTATTGTGTTGGTGGACCGTGATCCTGATGTGCTTTGGATATGATAAATGATGGCTTTAACTTTTCTGTGGCAGTTGAACAAATATGCCTGAAATAAAATGTTTTTTTTTTCAGTTTTCTCTGTCTTTATAATATTCCTCTGGTTCTCTGTGCTTATGTATGTATGTGTGTGTGTGTGTGTGTGTGTGTGTGTGTGTGAGAGAACATTGTTCAGATCATTTATATGTAGGCAGTTCTATTGGCAGCAGGACTGGGAACACCAGCTGTGAGCTTGTGGCACACACACACACACACACACACTTCGAAGTAGATTTAGAAGAAAAACACAAAAACAATGACCATCCTGTTTAATACCATGTAAATCTGTGTTTTCTGTCTATGTAAACAGATTTATCCTAAAAACAGAATCATGAGCAGCGAAAAAATAGTAAGTCTAAGGGTTTGATCTGTAATATCAGAATGCAAACAAATATTGCTTTGTTTTAAGCATTACCCAAATCATCCTCAGGCCTATTAAAGCAGTAATTGTGAATTTTTATGAATGACTGGTCTGTCGTACCAAGCATTCCTATGAACTTATTTACACCGGCCTCTCAATATCTGTTTTGTTTGCCTTGCCACTGTTCCAGTGGTGCGTTCATATTCCAGTCAAACATGCCACCTACTGGATGTGATGCACTATCACACAGTATGCTGGGATACACTAAAGAGAAATCTCACCACAGAGTTTTTGATTGATTTTATATATATATATATATATATATATATATATATATATATATATATATATATATATATATATATGATGTGTGTATATATATATATATATATATATATATGATGTGTATATATATATATATATATATATATATATATATATATATATATATATATATATATATATATATATATATATGATGTATACCCGCATTCATACACACACATTTTCCTTCCTAATGCTCAAACCAGAGATGACAGTAGTGAGGGAAAAACTCCCTAAGACCATACGGTGGATATAAAAAGTCTACACACCCCTGTTAAAAGGGCAAGTTTTTATGATTTTAAAAATTAAAAGTTAAATGATGTTAAAATTGCAATATATAAATGTCAAGTGACAAACAATCAGAAATGGTTTTGGGAACGAAAATAAAAACAAAAAACTTCCAAAAGGCTTGCACGAGTGTGTACACCCTTTTATAATTGGAAATTTGGCAGTGTTCAGAATCCACCAATCATATTCAAACTCATGTTAAATACTAATTAGTGTACACCTTCCATCAAGTAATGTGACTGATTAACTCCAAATAAAGTCCAGCTGCTCCTATAGGATTTTGCTGACATCTTCCCTGGTAACATCCAACTGAAAAAGCCACGGGCCGAAAAGAGCTTACAAAGCAGGTACGGGATCTCATTGTTGAAAAATATCAATCAGCCAATTCTTGATAAATTCTAAGGTATTGGATATACCATGGAACACTGTAAAGACAATCAAAAAGTGCTGAAAATATGGCACAACAGTGACACGACTAAGAACAGAAAGTCCCTCTAAAATTGATTAGACCAGGATCAGGAGAAAAATGGTAAGGACTGGTTGCTCCCTACATGTGACAACAATCTCCTGAATTCTTCATATCTATGGGCTACGGTGTAGGATGGCAAGAAGCCATAATACCAAACGATATGTTTGGCACAAAACAAAAATAAACAAACAACAACAACAAAAATAGCACATCAACCAGAGAATGCGATCCCCACAGGGAAGCACGGTGGTGGAAGCAACATACTTTGGGACTGTTTTTCTTCAGCTGGAACTGGAGCTTTAATCAGGCTGGAGGGAATAATGAATAGCTCCAAATACTAATCAATTTTGGCACATAACCATAAGGCTTCTGCTAAAACGCATAAGATGAATGCAAACCTCCAGATCAACAAAGGAATGGCCTCACCAAAACAAGTTCAAGGTTTTGGAACGGCCCAGCCAGAGTCCAGAGATAAATCCAATCCAAAAATATGTGTGGTGACCTGAAGAGGGCTGTGTACAGGAGATGCCCAGCCAAATTGACAGAGTTAGAATGCTTTTGCAAGGAAGATTGACAAAATATTTCTAATTATCAAGATGTGCCAAACTGATTGACTCCTGCCCAAATAGATTGAATGCTTTGATAAAATTTAAAGGTGCTTCAACTAAGTATTAATTTAGGGGTGTGCACACTTATGAAACCAGGTTATAGTACATTTTATAGTACAGTTATACTGTACTACAGTAAAACAGTTTTTTCCCTCTCTAAAATGATTGTCTTTCACGTTAATTAATAGGTTAAAATTTTACAATAAAGGTGGAAAAGTTCTGACGTGATTTATCTTGGTTTAATTGTTTTTTTTTATATCACAAAAACATGCCATTTTAACAGGGGTGTGTAGACTTTTTATATCCACTGTATGAGGAAGAAAACTTGATGCAAACCAGTCTCAAAAGTAAACCCATCCTGATAGGGGCATTATAAATCATTACTCTTCCATGTCTGTATACTATAAAGTCAGAGAACATAAAGGAACCTTTAATATGAGCATCAGTGTTTTTTATGATGTACAGAAGATTTTTTTTTTATTCAAATCTCCAATATCCAAGTGAAGATATCCAATAATGAAGGGGTGAGACTTGGGCATAAAACTGTTTTTCAAAAATGCAATCATTAGGGTTTCCAAGTGGAAACATCCACATTTACATTTACATTACATTTATTCATTTAGCAGACGCTTTTATCCAAAGCAACTTACAAATGAGAAATCCACATCAGTGGCAGCTGGTGGTTTTTAAAATAGCACACGTGTTTGTTATTGAAGTATAGATCTGTGTGTTCTGTTGGTCTGGCCTTCTTTTAATGTGCAATCTCTCTTCATAAATAAGAGCATCTAAAGACTTTTCCAAAATCAGGTCTACAACATTAGTAGTGTCTGACTTGTCGTACTAAAAAGCAGCCAAGCTGCTAACTGGCTTAAAGTCTGTTATACTGTGTACTTGAATCCATCACAGTATCATATGTCAGTGGAGTTGGTGGGGAATGTTTTGCCTTCAATGGAGATTTTCATAGAAAAGACTGCACTGTTGTGCAAAATTGGTGCAATATAGGTGCAATATTGCAGTAAGATATTTGATATTTTGATTCGCTAAAATATTGAATTATAGATATTGTTTCACAGTAACTGGTCTTGTAAACAGAAAACACATTACTCTAATTAACATCAACACATTAACTCAATTCTGACGATTAAAGAAAGATTTCTTAACTTATTGAATGTTATTAATTCATATTAACATTGACTGAATTATACAAAACCTCCTGTTAGTTTCACATTCAATCACCACAAACAAAAGCATTTCTACTTCATCATTGAACATCAAACTGGTAATATATAGGCCTAATATAAACTTTTTTTTTTTTGATGATGATGTTAACTCATATTAACATTAACTGCATATGAAACATACTACTCTACATTTTCTGTGCAATATATACTACTTTTTGTCACTCAATTCATTTAAATCTTTCTACTTGCCCTTTAATTGAGCATGAGGAGCACGGGAGCAGTGCGGGGGGGGGGAATAGACTCGATGCTGCTTCACTGCTGCTGCCATAAGCCCCAAAAGTCTCTCACAGAGACTGGAGTGGATGCCCAGACCCAGCTTTATCTTGGTCAATGTTGATAGGGATTGACCCTACACATGTTGGGGATAGAAACGCCCTCATCATAGTAGAATCCCATATAACGCCTAGAAAAGTTGTCCTCTGCACTAGAGAAAGCATAATTTTCTTGAGGTTCAACCTGAGTCCCAAGCTCCTCATGTGGGTGAGAACATCATCTCAATGCTGAAACATCAGTTCCCTGGAACGTGCTCGTAAGTCATCCAGGTAGTCTGGAGTTGCAAGGGATCCAGAGCAGCATCTATGCACTTTGTGAAGGTGCAAGGGGATATTAGTTTTCTGCAGTGTGAGGGAGATTTATTTTCACTGGGGAGTAAGAGCTCATCCAGCTTGCTTCGAACCACTTCCTCTTCTCTGGGCCAGTCTAGATTTAGTTTTTCAACTTCCCTAGTAATCACTTCAAGCAGCTCTTTATATGCTTGGGAGCTGCTCTGTGTTTTTGGTGCAATGGCAACCCCTACTGGCTCCTCAGAGTCAGAGATGGTGTTTTGGCTTTCCATAGCGGAAGGAGCAGTCGTGACACGAGCTCCAAAATCTGGCAGAGAGCTGTACCCAGAAGACAGAGCAAGAAATATAGCAGCGTTCATCTCTGGCTCTTCTTCCAGCTCCATACAAGATCCCCAGGACCTGAGATCCAGATCCGTGAGGCTCTGAAACCAAACTTCCTTCGGCCGAGAAGAGCGCAAGCCACGAGTGGAGCTGCCTGATTGTAAGACATTCACAATGCACACAGTCAGACCCTTCAAGGGCTGCTGTGGCATGCTCCACCCCTAGACACTTCACACAGAAAGTGTGTCTATCCGTTCCCTGTGATGAAACCGGAGCAAGGTGTGACACACTCCCTGAATTCTCTCTCGGTCATTCTTTTTTCTCTGTTTTTAAAGAGACAGAAAAGTAAGAGTTTTCTTTCTTTTTTTTGTTGAAAATATAGAAAGGAAATGAAGCGTCTTTTTGCGAGCATTAAACAAACGACCGCCATGCAGTCTCACTGAAGATAATAGAGGCTCACAGGTGCTGTTTTTATATCATGTGACATGCTTAATTGCCACGCCACCTGATCATGGCAGGCCTATAAATAGGCATGATGTTACACAAGCTTCAGATGCTGTTCACACACGAGGGCGCTTCCCACAGTGTGGAGCTCATGAACGTCGAGTTCCCTTCTCAGGGAACAGCTGGGACCATTCAGGCAGGAGCATCCACAGGTGGGACCAACCACAACAGTTTTTATGGTAAGCAATCTTTACAGTAAACTTTAGGATATCCCAGTAGGAACATACACAGCCATTTTCACCATATCCACAATCCACAGCCCTCTTTAAGGTATTCAGTTGGGACCATCCACATAAATCTTAATGGTATCTAGATGGAAACATTCACAGCAATTCTTAGGGTATCCAGTTGGGACCATTCACAGCAATCTTCAGGTTATCTATTATTAATGATTAATTATTAATTATAATATATCATCACCACCAGCACCACCATCATCATCATCATCATCATCATCATCATCATTATAATAATAATAATAATAATAATAATAATAATAATAATTATTATTATTATTATTATTATTATTATTATTATTATATAATTATAATATAATATATAATAATACTTAATAATAATAATCATTATTATTATTATTATATATGTTAACAGTTTGTGGAAAGCTTGTGAATTACTTACAAAATAACAGAGCGATGTCACATACTACAACAGGCCTGTCTCCATTTGAGCTTGCTATGCGAGGTAGATGCAAACTCTTCCATCACAGAAAGTCATGTGATGTGTGTGAGAGAGTTGCTGCATGTAAGAGCAAGATGAAACCATTCACTAACTATAAATGTTGTAGTAAAACCAAAGTATTCAAGTGTAGAGACTATGTTCGATCACCATCACTACTGGATCAGGTAGAACCAACCTGAAATGTGGGTGAAAGTTGCCTGTAATTCTGTTAAGAGGGAAATGTTGTGTCTGAGATTTATATTTGCCAGTAGATGCCGCTGTGTAGCTGTGTATAAGAAGTTAAGTATAGAAAAGTGAAGGGACAATTTGACCCAACTACTATGCCTACTGTTTGATTAATTTTGTGGAGCTTGCTTTTCAAAAATGCTACATACTTGATTCCTTTATATTCAGATCTCGTCCAACCCTGGGGCATACTGACCATGAAGTCTACCTCATAGACACAGCTTCACAATTGTCTTACACTTTACAATTGTCAGGATTACAAATGTCAACTGGCAAGATATTGTAATCTCATCTGTTCTTTTTATTTGTGCAGATGTATTAATTATGCTTAATACAGTGGTGCTTGAAAGTTTGCTTTGAAAGTTTAGAATTTTCTATACAATCTGCATAAATATGACCTAAAACATCATCAGATTTTCCTAAAAGTAGACAGAGAACCCAATTAAACAAATAAGACAAAAATATTACACTTGGTCATTTATTTTTTGAGGAAAATGATCCAATATTACATATCTGTGAGTGGCAAAAGTATGTGAACCTCTAAGATTTGCAGTTAATTTGAAGGTGAAATTAGAGTCAGGTGTTTTCAATCAATGGGATGACAATAAGGTGTGAGTGAGCACCCTGTTTTATTTAAAGAACAGGGATCTGTTCCTAAAAAAACATCTCTAAAGAGTTTGAACTTCAATCCACATTCAGATAGATTGTATACAAATGGAGGAAATTCAAGGTCATTGTTACCCTCCCAGGTGGACAAAAAAGATCACTCCAAGAGCAAGATATGTAATAGTCTGCGAGGTCACAAAGGAACCCAGGGTAACTTCTAAGCAACTAAAGGACTCTCTCACATTGGTTAATGTTAATGTTCATGAATCTACTATCAGGAGAACATTGAACAACAATGCTGCAAGGAGAAAAAAAAACAAAAAAACATTGTTGCCCATCTGCAGTTTGCTAAAGATCACTTGGACAAGCCAGAAAGCAACTGGAAAAATATTTTGTGGACGGATGAGACCAAAATAGAATTTTTGGTTTAAATGAGAAGTGTTATGTTTGGAGAAAGGAAAACACTGCATTCCAGCATAAGAATTGATGGAACAATGAATTCTGAATTACAGTATACCAGCAAATTCTAAACAAAAATGTCATGACATCTGGCCGTGAACTGAATCTCAACAGAAAGTGGGTCATGCAGCAAGACAACAACCATAAGCATACAATTTGTTCTACCAAAGAATGGTTAAAGAAGAATAAAGTTTATGTTTTGGAATGACCAAGTCAAAGGCAGTGTCTTCCTCAAAGCTCCTCTACCAGAGGCCTGGGAGTTTGAGGGTTCTGCACACTATCTCAGGTCTTCCTAGGACTGTGCTCTTCTGGACAGAGACCTCAGATGTACCGGGCATCTGCTGGAGCCACTCTTGCAGTTTGGGGGTCATAGCCCCTAATGCTCCTATGACCACTGGGACCACACTGGGACTTCATCTTCCAAATGTCTTGTTCCTTCAGGCCCTGATACTTCTCGATCTTCTTATGCTCTTTCTACCTGATGTTACTATCAGATGGGATTGCCACTTCGATCACAACTGCCATCTTCTGCTCCTTGTCAACCATCACTATGTCTGATTGGTTAGCATGCAGCTGGTTGTCACTCTGGTACTTAAAGTCCCACAGGATGTTAACTCTACTGTTCTCACCCACTTTCTGTGGTGTGTCCCATTGGGCTTGGGGACTTCTAACCCATACACGGCACAGATGTTTCTGTACACTATCCCAGCCATTTGATTATACCTCTTACACCCTACTATACCCTACTACATATTACTATATGTTGTACTGTTTCAGGGGCATCATTGCTCAGTCTGTACCTTGGGACCTGTCAGTTGTGATAGACCCCCTGCCTCTATGGATTTGGTGCCTTGGGTCTTACCTATTAACACACTATGCCAAAGTTGAAAGAAATTCCAGAAATGATGAGGATGAGGATGAGGATGATGATTGAAATACATCAGTCTGGGAAGGGTTATAAAGCTATTTCAAAGCTCTGGGACTCCATAGAACTACAGTGAGAGCCATTATCTCCAAATGGAAAAACTCTGCATAGTAGTGAACCTTCCCAGAAGTGGTCGACCTTCCAAAATTCTTCCAAGAGCACCGCGACAACTCATCCAGGACGTCACAAAAGAGCCAAGGACTAGATCAAAGGACCTACAGGCCTCTCTTGCATCAATAAAGATCACTGTTCATGACTCCACTATCATGACTGGAGTGGTAGTGTGGTAGCAGTGTGATGGTGTGGGGATGCTTTGCTGCTTCAGGGCCTGGGCAACTTGAAATAATTGAGGGAAACATGAATTCTGCTCTCTACCAGAAAATCCTAAATGAGAATGTCTGGTCTTCAGTCTGTAAGTTGAAACTCAAGCGCAACTGGATTATGCAGCAAGACAATGATCCAAAGTCCTAGTGTTAGAAGTAAGTGAAAGACTGAGCTCATGTTATAGGAAGCGTTTGGTTGCAGTTATTCCTGCTGAAGGTGGCACAACCAGATTTTAAGTTTAAGGGAGCAATTAGTTTTTCACATGGGTGATAGGTATTCGATAACTTTTTTCTTCAATAAAAATAAATGAATAAATAAATAAAAACTGTATTGTGTGTTTACTCAGGTTGCCTTTCTTTTATGTTGTATTGTAATGTATGATTAGTATGATATATACACATAAACAGAAGAAATCAGGATGGGGCAAATACATTTTGTATTATTCTTCGATTCATCTCATAATGGTCAGCATGGGAATGATTCTGGGAATAGTCTGTGATGGTTGAGGGATTGTGTTAAATGTGATTTGTATGAAAAAAAAAACAATAAAATTAACTTTGAAAGAAAGAAATTCAATTTAAAGTAACCAATGATGTGAACCATACAAGTGGGCATGGCCGAATAATATGCCCCTTTCACAGCAAGCTTGAACGCATCACATGACACACTGATGCTTTGCACAAGTGGGACAGTTAAGGAGTGTGATCTATTCAGACTAATGTCAGATATTGGCCACATATAGTTTCACATAACTTAACAAGAAAATGGGATTTGTTCAGTAAATCTGATTTGGGCTACTGTTGCCTGCAGTGTGAATGTAGCCTAAGAGTACTATCAAGAAAATTTTGTGAAACCCATTTCTTTTCAAAGAATAGAATAGAAGCCTTTATTTATCACATATACGTTACAGTACAGTGAAATTCATTCTTTGCATATGCCAGACTGTTAGGAAGTTGGGGTCAGAGCACAGGGTCAGCCATGACCCCAATCTGCTGATCAGTAACCCAGAGCCTTAACCATTAAGCAATCATTGGCATTAATTAAAAAATATGAAAAATAAAGGAAGCCAGCCAACACAAACCCATGAATTAGAACAAATAAAACTAGTCATGCAATTCTTTTCACCTCACTTAATTCACACCTATTTAACCTTTTCTGTAATTTACCTCAAGATGTTGACCTTTTCAGGTGCTGGTACACTACTAAATATGTTTTATTGGCATAGACGTGAGTCAAAATAACTTCCACTTCTGCCTCTTCTGTCATGTTTTGATTTTGTTTCCAGCCCTCTGTGTGCTTGATCTTTTAGGAATGTGCTTTGCATTTTATAGATATGCACATTAATCCTGCACATTAATCACTGATTCTTACATCACACAGTCCATGAATTCTACCTGATCATGAATAAATTGGTTAATTAATGCTAATGATAAGGAAAGCAATAAGAATATCTATATATAAGTTATGCATTTTTAAAGTGAGTAAATAATTATTTCCCCTTCACCATCCCTCTAATAGTGAACTACGTCTTATTACATTTACTGAGTAAACATACTACTCAACAAAAATGACTAATGCACTACAGAATTACTGTATTTGAGACACAGCTATAGACTTAGAGACCTCCTTTTTCTATTGCAGTATTAGTTTATTTCTCCTTGTGAAACACCTCTCCATCTGGTTGTACTCTCCATTTCACCTTGATGCCCTCTACCATCCCATTATCCTTCAGTTTCTGCTTGATCTGAAAAACAAAATAATACTTTTATTACTAAATAATGCAAGATAGAGGCACTAATCTCTGAAAGAAATCTCTGTGAAAGCTGTAAAAATTCTGGCTCTCAGGTTCTGGCTGCAGTAATGAGGAGGGGAATGTACATTTTTAGTGTGCTCTTGTGGAGGATGAGACCCACCTTCTCCATGATGGCCGCATTTTCTGCAGGATCATTCAAATCCTGAATGGACTGGATCTTCATCTTTATGATTTGTTGCTTTGTGCTTACTGGATGTTGAAATGTAAACATGTACAAACACACTTATACACTTATACACTTACACTTATATTCCAAAAGGAGTTTAAATTTTACTGAATATAAGTAATATTTAACATACCCGAGTAACAGAAGAAAGGCAAAATATCTGTGCACGGTGCATCAGCGGCCTTGCCCATATATATATAACCACAATTTTCATTCTGCATGCTATTATCAGGTTGTCGAGACATCCAGCTGATAGTAGAGAAGTTGGTATGATCCACCCACTTCCAGGGGTCTTTTATCAATCCAAACCATGTCCAGTCAAAGACTAGCTTCTGTATAACTGAGTTTTCTTTTTCATCTCTCGCACTAGCCAGATCTGTGTGATACTTTCTGCAGTAAGCCTGAGCTTCAGGCCATTGTACACTATTATTTATGTAAATGTAGCTGTCATTGCCGGTTTTTGTTTCTGTGAGAATAAAACAGAAGAAACTTGAATATTCAAGAAAAGTTAGTTCTTACAAAAAAAGGAAAGGTGAACAGGTTTACATTATAAAAACGTTAAAAGGAAATTTCACAGAAACAAAGAAAGAATATAGCTGCAAGCAGCAATTATGAGGCCAAGCACAACAGAGGCAAAGTAAGGAGATAAACAAACATTATTTTAGAATGGTCATGATTTTATGACAAACTGCTAAGAAGTTACAAACATTTTTGTTTATGCATTTTTCACATCTTGTGAAAACAAGGAGGCACTGTTTTGAAACTGTCCAGGTACTCTCATGTCATGATGACTATGACTTATACTAAATTTGGTCTGAGTACACTAAAGCCTTCTGGAGATATAGCCTCACGTCCATTTTGGTGTACTTGCGTTATTCAAGAACGGTTTGACCAATCGACTTGAATTCCATAACTTTTTGTTGGCATGGTCTGAAGATGATCTGATTTGGTTGTGGTGAAAATCAGACAAATGGTCTAGTAGGAGTTTGAGCAAGTTGGTATTACAACCTGCTATCTTGGGACGGGAAGTTTTGTGTGGTGTGACATTTTGTGTGCAGGTCCAAACTCCCTTCCAGACTTTCAGCCTGCCCGAGCTTGCCTTGCTCCCGCCTCCAGGATGACCTCACCGATTGGCGGCCCTACTTAAAAAGGAGATGGAGTGAGAATGTGTGGGATGTTGGAGGTGTTATATGATTTGTTGTTAGGAGATTGCTTGATTTGTGTGCTTGCCCTTGTGGCTAAATTCTTTATTTTGACTGCTGTTCTGGTTTCGACTTTGGTCTGGTTTTGACTTTGAGTTTGGTTATCCCTATATCTGTTTTGTGTATTCTCTTCAGTTTGTTTATATGTTCAATTGGTTCACCGACAGTAGGGGTGTGGCTGCCGTTTCTTTTGGGTGAGGGTTCCTTTTTTCTCTGTTTCGTGCTTAGGTAGTTAGGGAAGAATATTTGTATTTTCTTTTCTTTCCTTTTAATAAAGCTAGCTACCTAATCATATGATCCTTTTGATTATTATTTTGGCCTTGGCCCACCCTGAAGATACACCTGTTTGGTTAATTTGTATAATTATATGTATATATTGTCTGACATAATATACCACAACCTTTTTGAACCACTTTGTTGTGTTGTTGTTCCTGGCTCCCTCATTTAATATTTAAAGATCAATCAACTTGTATCCCGAGCTGGTTACTCTGTGCGGCCCAACCTAGACTGGGCAGTAACATTGGTTTTTCAGAAAGTTGTGTGCCAAATTTCAGAACTTTCCAATGTATGGTTATACAACTTTCATGGACTCAAGAGCAGCAGAAGAAGAAATAAATAATAATAAATAATAAATAAATAAGGTGCTTGGCCCCTAAAAAAAAAATAAAACACTATACACATTTTGCCCTAGAAAGACTGAAGCTGTAAACAATTTCCTAAATGCAATAAATGCCAAAGTTAAACATATCAGTTGTATTTTTCTCTAAAGACAACATTCTCTACTGACTCAGTGGGAAAGTGAAAAATATGTAGATTTTACCATCAAAGCACACAAAGGGGCGCATGTGAGTACAGGGCAGATCCAACCAACCAGAAGGAGATGTAGCACCACAGTTTTGGTTTCCACCATTGTTATCTGGCTGTGCAACTTTCCAATTTCCCAATATATTTGTCACTGGTTCATATCCAAGGGACCAGTGCCAGCTGTAACGGTTACTGTACATTCCAATCCAAGCACTGGAATTGAAATTCTGACTCTGTGTTTCATTCTGTAGTTGGATCACGTCATCATTACTTTTGATGATAGCCAAGTCAGTGTATGTGGCTTGGCAGTAAATCTGAGCATCAGTCCAATTTCTTCCTTGCTGGACCAGAAAGTACGTACGGTTCACAGATTGAGCAAGGGGGACAACTCCTGTGGAGAATAGTTTTAAAAGATTTTATGCAATCTTACAGCTATGGCTTCCTTGTTTAATTATACTGTTCAGTGTAAAATATGGTATTATAGTTTTCTTAGGTGAAAACCAAACAAAACAAAAGAAACACTGATTTTTCTTTTGCTGTTTATAAAAAACACCTTCCTTAACTCCATAATTTTGAAACTACCTACCTCTTGTAATCCAACATGTTTCAGTTTTTGGCTCAATTTTCAAATTAGATTTTTTTCCACACAACGTCTGGGTCACACATGTAACCCTGTTCCCTGAGAAGGGAACGAGACGTTGCATTTAGCATGACACGAGGGTACGGCATGTTCAAAAAGACCCAAGCCCGCGGGTCACTGCAAGACACTCGAGCCCGGGATGGAAAGAATAGCCAGGCTGTAATATTGAATGAATGTGCGTGGCGTAGACCACCCTGCAGCAGCACACACATCCTGTAAGGTTACCCCATGGGACAAAGCCTTTGAGGAACTGGCCCCCCTAGTGCAATGAGCCTTATGCCCAGAGGCGTAGCGAGACCGTGCCCCTCATAAGTGATAGAGATTGCTTCCACTATCCAATTAGAGATGCGCTGCTTTGACACAGCATCACCTCTTCTGTCACTGCCAAGCAAACCAGGGGCTGCTCCGACTTCCGCCACTGGCCGGAGCAGTGGACGTAAGTACAGAGAGTCCTTACTGGACACAGCGGATGCATCCTCTCTTGTTCTGGTGTGAGGAACGGAGGAGGGAAGAAAGCCTGCAACACCACAGGCTGGGTAGCAGACGTAGGCACATGTAGGATGCAGGAAGGCCGTGGCTAATCCAGGGGTAAAGGCAAGGCAGGAAGAGGCAACTGAGAGAGCTTGTAGATCTACCACTTGCTTGAGAGATGTCAGGGCCAGCATAACAGCTACCTTTAGAGTCAGAAGCTTCTCAGAGGTATGAGTTGTCTGCAGATGGGCCTCAGCTGCCTGACACTGCATAAACCTCAAAGTTAGAGGATGTTGCCCCAAAATGGCCACATAAATGAAGCTAGAGCGTCAGCATCTTCAACCTGTATGACTGAAGAGTACAGTTCAGATGACGCAGATCTAAAATTGGCCGCATACTCCTCTATTTTTTTGCGGACCGGCAAATAACGGCTGTAAAAACTTCCCTCCCTCAGGGAACGGGGTACATGTTCTATGGCCCCTCTGTCCAAGAGGGAACTTACTTTCTGCGCTAACGTCGGGCTCTGGTCTGTGCTGACTACTGGGGTGAGCACACCTCTGCACCGACGAGCAAACAGGCATAGTATAGAGGAATTCAGGAGGTGTGTTACTCCTTGCTCCTGTTTCATCATGGAGAGCAGAGCAATGAAAATCTGATGCTTTCCCTCCAATAGAATGAGGAAGAGTTACCATCAATAAAACACCATCTGGCAGTGTGGAAACTATTGCCAAATGTGTCTCCATTCTGTCTACCATAGAAAAGGGTTACTGGGTCCAGTTCAGAGCTCGACCCACCCGGTTCAAAGGTGTGCTCACCACAGTTGTCAGCACAGAGCAGAGCCCAATGTTAGTGCAGGAAATAAGTTCCCTTTTGGACAAAGGGGCCATAGAACATGTAACCCGTTCCCTAAGGGAGGGAGATTTTTACAGCTGTTTTTTCCTGGTCCGCAAAAAAGATGGGAGTATGCGGCCAATTTTAGATCTGCGTCATCTGAACCGTACTCTTCAGACATACTGGTTCAAGATGCTGATGCTCAAACTTATCGTGCCACAGATTCAGTCCGAGGACTGGTTTGTGACAACAGATCTGAAAGATGCATATTTCCACATAGAAATATCGCCCAGTCACAGGAAGTTCCTGAGTTTCACGTTTGGAGACAACGCATACCGATTTTGGGTTCTTTCCTTTGGGCTAGCTTTATCCCCTTGGACCTTCACAAAGTGCATGGATGCTGCTCTGGTTCCCTTGCAACTCCAGGGCATCTGTGTACTAAACTACCTGGACGACTGGTTAATTCTAGCACAATCCAGGGAACTGGCACTTCAACATCGAGATGTTGTTCTCACCCACATGAGGAGCTTGGGGCTCAGGTTGAGCCTCAAGAAAATGATGCTTTCTCCAGTGCAGAGGACAACTTTTCTAGGGCTTATGTGGGATTCTACTATGGTGAGGGCGTTTCTATCCCCAACACGTGTAGGATTGATCCTATCAACTTTGAGCAAGATAAAGTTGGGTCTGGGCATCCCCTCCAGTCTCTACAAGAGACTGTAGGGTCTTATGGCAGCAGCAGTCAACATCATACCGTTGGGCCTATTGCATATGAGACTGTTTTAATGGTGGCTGAAAAGTCCAGAATTTCAGCTGAGGATGAAACCTCTGAGAGTAATCAGTGTCACACTGCGATGCCTACATGCTCTGAGTATTTGGAGGTGTCCCCAGTTTCTAGCCTTGGGTCACACTCTAGAGGCATCTTCTTATCGCAAGAAGGTAATGACAGACGCCTCCCTCACGAGCTGGGGTGCAACCTTAGATGACTGTCCAGCTCATGGTCTTTGGGGCGACCCTCATCTGTAGTGGCATATAAATCAGCTAGAATTCCGTATTCCTAGCACTGAAAGTCTTTCTTCCTCAGTTGAAAGGTCACCATGTGTTAGTTGTGTCTGACAACACAGCGGTGGTCTCATATATCAACCACCAGGGAGGGTTACATTCACGCCCCCTGTTCAGGCAGGCGCAACTAATATTTCTCTAGGCAGAGGAAAAGTTCTTGTCAGTGCATGCAATGTACATTCTGGGCAACTGGAATGTGGGGCAGACATCCTGTCAAGGCAGGGGCTGAGGAAGCTCCATCCACAAGTGGTGTAGTCCGTATCAGAAGTTCGGACAAGTGGAAGTGGATGTGTTCGCCTCTGAGGAGATAATACACTGCCCGATGTGGTTCGCCCTCACTCCTCCCACACCACTGGGGCTGGACGCCATGGTGCACACGTGGCCGAGGTCACGTCTATATGATTTTCCCCCAGTCGCTCTGCTCCCACAAGTTCTAGCGAGATTTCGCAAAGACCGTCTATGTCTGCTGCTAGTAGAACCTTATTGGCCAGCTCGAATATGATTCTCTGAGATAATATCCTGCTCGGCGGTATTCCTTGGGAGAGTCCCGTCTGCAGGGATCTACAGTCTCAGTGTGGCTGATTTATCACCCTCGGCCAGAACTATGGAAACTGTGGGTCTGGCCCCTGAGGGGCCCCAGCTCATAGATCCTGGTCTCATAACTGAGGTTGTAGAGACCATGTTAAATGCTAGACGACCATCCACAAGGAAATTGTGTATGCTCAAGTGGCAGCTTTTTGTCTTGTGGTGTGAGGAACGTGAGCTAGACCCAGTGAACTGCGCAATAGCTACAGTCCTGGAGTTCCTACAAGGACATTTCTCAGCAGGGTTGGCTCCTTCTACATATACGTACATATACGAGTATACGTGTCCACCAATTCGGCCAGCCACGCCCCTGTTGTTGGAGCCTCCGTGGGCAACATCCTCTAACTTTGAAGTTCATGCGTGGTGTCAGGCAGCTGAGGCCCATCTGCAGGCCATGCATACCTTCCTGGGACCTTTCTGTGGTCTTGGAAGGTCTGTCAGGGGCCCCATTTGAGCCCTTAGAGTCAGCCTTTGAGAAGCTTCTGACTCTAAAGGTAGCTCTTCTGCTGGCCCTGACATCTCTCAAGCGAGTGGGAGATCTACAAGCTCTCTCTGTTGCCCCTTCCTGCCTTGACTTTGCCCCTGGACTAGCCAAGGCTTTCCTGTATCCTAGGCCGGATTATATTCCTAAAGTGCCTACATCTGCTGCCCAGCCAGTGGTGTTGCAGGCTTTCTGCCCTCCTCCGTTCCTCACACCAGAACAAGAGAGAATGCACCTGCTGTGTCCAGTAAGGACTCTCTGTACTTACGTCCACCACTCCTGCCAGCGGCGTAAGTTGGAGTAGTTGCTGGTCTGCTTTGGCGGCGACAGTAGAGGTGATGTTGTGTCAAAGCAGCACATCTCTAATTGGATAGTGGAAGCAATCTCTATTGCTTATGAAGCGCGCGGTCTCGCTATGCCTCTGGGCATAAAGGTTCATTCCACTAGGGCACTCACCTGCTCAAAGGCTTTGTCCCATGGGTTATCCTTAAAGGATGTGTGTGCTCCTGCAGGGTGACTTTCTACGCCATATACATTCATTCGTTATTACAGCCTGGCTATTCATTCCAGGCCAGGCTCAAGTGTCTTGCAGTGACCCTCGGGCTTGGGTCTTTTTGAACAGGCTGTACCCTCGGTATGATGGAGTGGGTATTCTTGTTCCCATACTGTTATGCTAACGCAACGTCGAAGTTCCCTTTGAAAGGGAATGTCTGGGTTACGTATGTAACCCTGTTCCATGAGAAGGGAACAAGATGTTGCGTGGCTTTGTCATACCAGGGCAGGCCTGTGAATTGCATCTTCACTTCAGATAATAGAGACTGATGGCGTGGTTCACAGGTGCCATATATATATCACGCGACATGCTTAATTGCCACGTCACCTGATCATGGCAGGCCTATAAATAGAGGAATGATTTTACACAAGCTTCAGGGCGCAAGGGCGCTCCCATACTTTTATGCTAAACGCAACGTCTCATTCCCTTGTCAGGACCAGGGTTACATGCGTAAGCCAGATGTTTTTGATTACGTCTCTGCATCACGTTTTGGATTTGTCTGCCTGCCTCCTTAATAAAACACATTTATCTGCACTTGCTTCCGCCTCAGTTACTGCTATATGATAGATGTCATTTGTGGCAATTTTCTGTGCATTTTATATATATATATATATATATATATATATATATATATATATATATATATATATATATATATATATATATATATATATATATATGACTTTACATGTAAGAAATGTGTAAACATAGACATACAAATGTGATTTTTTTTTGTTAACATGTAACACATTGCTACAAAAATAAAGTACTGTATACATACAAATGTGCATATTCTTTTTTGTGTACTATAGTATTGACTTTTCCCATTAGACTTTTACCTACTTTTGAAATCTGTATCTTAAAAGCTCAGCGAGATACACAATAACATTCAGTTAGAAAAAACTGACATTCTTGTAAAGTATATTAATCCTTCAATGTCAACAAAAAGGTATAACAATATTATATATGTATATAACAAACATTTCCAGGGTTGACTGCCATGGTGAAAAAACGTCTAAACATTTTGACCAGTATGCAAACACACACACACACACAAACTTCACTCACCTGTGAAAAACAGGAGTGTGAACAGATGCTGTTTCATCATTGATGTTGGTAAACTCTAAGAAATAAGAAATAAAATAGAAGAAATAAATAAAATCCCTCAGCAGTGATAATTCTCCTCACTGAGCTGAGTGTTTGCTTCGCAAGCACCAATAATAATAATAATAAGTAGAGGAAGAAGAAGAAGAGGAGGAACAAGAAGAAGAAGAAGTACGGGCAATTATAATAGTGAAGCTTTTCATATCAAACACTACTAAAATTGATAATTATAATAATGATGTGAAATAGAAATAGTGGCCACTAATTTAAAACAAAACAAAAAACAAAAACAAAAAAAACAACTTATACAGCAGAACAGTATGTTGGCTTTGTCAAGCCTCACCAGAAATACTCCTTTGTGAAATCCTCACCAGAAAGCTATGAGAAAGGATAAGTGTAATACAACCAACCTCTCCAGCACTGGGCTTGTTAAGTATGTCATAATTCTTTTATTGTTAATAATAGCTTTATCTGTGTGAGTGAGAGATCCATGGTTCACGGGAAGCTTTAGACAGGGTTCATTCCATCTTCAGTGGTCCAATAATTGTAAAGTTGGTTGCTCGACCATTTTAAATTCTACTTTTTTTGTGATTACCTCTATGTATTGACATTGCAAAACCACCATTTTATAATTTTATTTTATTTTACTTAGTTTAACTATGACGGCCACCTTTTTGCTTATACAGTTGTTTACAGAAATCTCAATATCTCATCTCAAGACGCTCTGGGCTCCTTGGAACAAAAACTGTTCTCTAGAGCATATTACAAGGTACATGGACATGTACTTAGTCCAAATGTAATACTCAAGATTGCTCACAGTTCCACTTTTAGGATACTTATTTTAGGAAGGGTTTGAGTTTCACTCTTAATTTTTTAGATGGTACCTAGGTAAGTATATTGTGCATGCAGAACATTTCAAGTTTGAGACTTTTTTGAGGGGGTGAGAGAGTGCAATTAAAAAAAAAAAATCCTTTCACTTTCAGGTTGAATATCTCTGGTGGGGGACTAGATATGAACTGAAATTTTCACAAGAATAAGTCCTCTACAGTAGCACTCTGCTGTAAAAGTTTTGAGTTTCCACTGGTTACAGAGCTAGAGCTGGTAGAAATCTTGTGGAAAATCGACACTTTTAGAAGTGGAACTGTGAGCAATCTTTGACAATTATATTTGGACTCAAGTTCTGACAAAGGAACAAGAATGTGCAAGGTACATTACATTTACCTTGTAATGTGCTCTAGAGATCAGTTTTTGTACCAAGGAGCTAGGAAAATCCTGAGCCATGATGTTGAGGTGTCCATAAACAGCTGTATAACCAAAATTTGTTGTGTGCCATGACATGAAGATAGCCGTCATAGTTAAACCAAGTAAAATAAAATAACTAAATAAAACCTGGTGGATTTGCAATGCCACTAAATAGTGGTAATCCCTCAAAATAAATAAATAAATAAATAAATTAGGAAACGGTGAAGCAAGCTGTATGGGACCACTTCAGATTGAATGATACTTAGATATATTCCAGGAGAACAGAATTTGCATCCATTTTATACTCAGCAAATCATAATATGACCATTAATTTAATACTGACTCAGATCATTACTTCATTTCATTTCATATGTGTCATAATATATACATCATGCCATGTTACCACATCAAGTGTACAATCAACAACTACTATATAGTTTTATTGAAAATTTCTCAGAGTTGTTGACCTTGATTTGTTCAGTCTGAACCCACAGAACTCAATCAGGCGAGTGAACACCCATATTGAATATACACACATATTCCGCTACTTTCTAGATGATACAACCCCACTTAAATAATTAGAGCGAAAAAAGAGTACTATGATATTACGATCATACGCACCTTGAAACAGACCACTCAAACAAGTTAGAACGTAAATGGAATAAAACCAAATCAGTAGTACTCAAAATTGCATGGAAAGAGAGTAAACGGTCTGGAGTGGCAATGATTTTATGAATTTTTTTCTATGAAAAAATTGTGAATATTCTGAGTATTAAAGTTGGACAATATGATAACTATCTATGTAGAAAACAATATAGTCATGTCAGTAGAAAGATTAGAATCCTTTACTTCCGCCCAACAGATTGAACTAATTTCAAATCAACTTTTTTACTAGATGCCTTACCTATACATTTCCTCCTCAAACAGATAGTACCAGAAGCAATCAATTCTTTATCAAATATAATCAACTCATCCCTGATGTACTTTAATCCTTTAAACTAGCAGTTATTAAACCACTGATTGAAAAACCTGAATTTGTTTATAGTGCATTATCAAACCTCCCCTTTGTTTCCAGGATCCTATAAAAGGTTGTAGTTCAGCATTTAGACTCATACTTGCCCAGGAATAACATTTGTGAAATCTTTCAGTCAGTATTTAGGCTCATCAGTACTGGGACAGAGCTGGTATAAGTGGTAAATGACACAAAAAATTTCCATGACATATTACATGACATTAAATTATCTAACATCATTTACTTAATGGTTCTGGTACTAAATTTTGTGCTTCTAAAGTCGCAATAACCCTTCCAGGGTATAAACGTTAGTATGTCCAGGTTCTAAAGAATACTGATATGCCTAACATAATACATTATCCCAACACATAAAACTAAACAAAATATTTACATTTACAAGTGGTAGGAAATCACTGAAGTATTGCAGAAGAGTTCTGAAACATACCTGAAATGCTACGGAGGTAAACACTCAGTGTTGCAGCTTTCGACATCTCACTGTTCTTCAAAGTCTTTCTGCAACATCTGACTAATTGAGATGCTGCTTGTCATTTTCATGTTTGATGACGTCTTTGTTTGCATACTTTCCACAAAAATTTACATAATCAAATTAGAGTGGATGGACTGACAGGTGACATGACTTGGAGGGCAATTCTAACCCTGAAGAACCTGGAGAAGGCACGCAGTGATAGACTGGCAGGCCTCTAAATAATGCCCAGGAAGAGGAGACTTTCCTCATTGAGTGGCATATCACTAATGGCTTGCATCTTGGTGGCAGCATATAGGAAACAACAGTGGGAATCATCTAGCAAAAACCAGGAAACTCATACACAATCTAACTTTTAGTTATACCTATGAAGAGCCCTTTTTACTTTCAGCTAGGTTTTATCAATACTAGCTCAGAAAAACTCAAAAATCTCCATTTAATGCTGATCTGTCTTTCTTTCATGTGTTTTCAATATAGTACAGGGTGAATTAAATTTTCAAATGACTCTTTGTTTTTTTGTTTTTTGTATTTTCCATACTGTCCCAACTTATTTGGAAACCAGAACCCATGCTAAAAGATTGACTGGAAATTATTTATCAAAACAATGAATAAACACAGTCAAATATCCAATTGGCCAAGTAATAGTTCATTATAAGGGTGGCATGATGGGTTAGTGGTTAGTCCACTTGCCTTGCACCTCCAGGGTTGGGGGTTCAATTCCTGCATCTGCCCTAAGTGCACAGAGCTTGCATGTTTTTCCAGTGCTTCATGGCTTTCCTCTGGGTACTACTGTTTCTTCCCATAGACAAGACATGCGTTATAGGCTGATTGGCATTTCCAAATTGTTTCAATGTGTGCGAGATTGTGCCCTGTGATGGATTGGCACTTTTTCCCAGGTGTTCCCTACCTTGTGCCCCAGGTCCCCTGGTATAGTCTCCAGGCTCCCTGCCACCCTGTCTAGGATAAGCTGTACAGAGAATGGATGGATGAATGGACAATTTGTTATAAGTCAATAAATGCATTGATATTCTATTTAAAAGATTTCTCATTAACATGATTTGAGTTTCTCATTGACATAATTCTTAAATTAACACATTTCTGCTACCTGAAATGTAGTAAAGGTATAACAGAGTAATATAATGAATAGCATACAGAAAATCATGCATATAACTCTCAGGCACCAGTACTGTTAGAGATGGCCTTGTAGTGCAGCAATACTTTTTAGAGCCCGCTGTGTAGGGCGAAAATACTTTGGAGAGCCAGCCATCCGGGGTGCCAATGTTTTTGAGAGCCAGCCAGATAGGGCACCAATAGTTTTGAAAGCTTTCCAGATAGGGCACCAATACTTCTGAGAGCCGTACAGATCGGGTGCCAATAATTTTTAGAGCCGGACGTGTACGGAGGCAATTCTTTTAGAGCACGCCATGTAGGGCGGCAATTCTTTCGCAACTCAATGCAAGTCAATGGGAAATTTTCCGACTTTGAACTTCCGTTCCGGGAATTCCAGCATTCCGATCACTTATGAACATCATAACACACCTCTCCTCAATAAGCCGATCGATTTGACACCTCACCCGTGGAACTCTGACAAAAGCTGCGGGACTAGTTACATGCCAAAAAAAAGTGGAAGAAGAAGAATAACTACACCGGTACATTTCCTGAAGAAAATGTGAGTGGTGCTTGCCGTGGCGAAACAGGGATGGGGCGCCAATACTTTTGAGAGCCCCTGGCGTAGGGTGCCAATTCTTTTGACAGCCGACGGCATAGGGTGCCAATACTTTTGAGTGCCAACGGCGAAGGGCACAAATACTTTTGAGAGCCAACATTGTAGGGCAGCAATACTTTTGAAAGCCGGAAGCGTAGGGCGCCAATACTTTTGAGAGCTGAGAGCATAGGGCGCCAATATTTTTGAGAGCCGGACGCACAGGGTGCCAATACTTTTGAGAGCAGGAAATGCAGGGCACCAATATTTTTGAGAACTGGATGCTCAGGGCACCAATACTTTTGAGAGCCAGCGGCGCAGGGCGCCCATACTTTTGAGAGTTGGAGGTGCAGGGCGCCAATACTTTTGAGAGCTGACGGCATAGGGCACCAATAATTTTGAGAGCCGACATCGTTTGGGGGGGGGGGGGGGGGGGGTTGTACAACAAAGTAATTTAAGAACTGCAGTCTTGTACTGAAACATACCTGAAATGTAAATAAGCTAATCAATGTTTTAGCTTTTTATTTACAAATTCTTTATACAAATCAATGCGATGTCCTCAGCGGAACAGGTAAGCAGAGCGACGTCCTCAGCGGGGCTGGAGCTCAGAGCAATGTCCTCAGCGGGGCAGAACAGTGGGACAACTTCCTCAGCAGGACAGGAGAGGGGAGCGATGTTCTCCGCGAGGCCTGAAGGAAGCTCCAAGATTTCCGCGAGGCCACAGAGGGGAGCAAGGTTCTCCGCGAGGACAGAGAGGGGAGCAAGGCTCTCTGCAATAAAAAATGCAGCTTGTAACGCTACTGAGAAACCATAAAGTGCAAAGTTAGATATTTGAGTGTTGTAGAAGCTGTTATGATAACATGTTTAATTAGCTTTTTATAAAACATGTTATCATAACAGCTTCTACAACACTTCTGCCAGAAAGTTTTCTTCAGTTTCTCTGCTCTCCCATTGTCCGAAAACTTTTTTGTCACAATTTCCCTTCGTGCTAAATACTGGAGCATGCAGCGCCCCAAAGCTCAAAGCACAAGCACGCACTTCTGGGTTTAAATGGCCTTGACTTTGTTTACTTCTGACACGTGTTTTTTTATGGTTTAGGTTCTGTCTCTACCCATGTATTGTTATTGGTTGTTTACCTTATGTGACATCATCGTTCTCAGCTGTCTTGTGTTTCACCCCGATTTGTTTGTTATTTAAACCCCTCATGTTCGTATGTACATTGCAAAGTATTGCGTGAGTTTCCATGTACCCCTTATGTTCCCCTTATGTGAAGGAAATATCTTAAGAACTGCAGCAGAGAACTAAAACATACCAGAAATGCAAAGAAGGTAAGCAGTGTTGTAGCTTTTTACATCTTAGTGTCCTTCACAGGTTTTCTGCAGTATGTGATAAACTGAGCTGCTATTGGTGTTCGTTCAGACCTCATGACATATGCAAACTGTCATGTCCTAGTACTACTTTCCATAGAAAAATTTACTTAAAGAAAATGAGTTTGGAGCTGGGGTATGTCAAAAAGAAAGGGCTGGAAACTTCTATGTTATTCCTAAAGAGTAACTATAGAAATTAGATTTTGGTTCAGTTTTGGTAACCTATAAGTAAGAGATAACAAGCTATTTATACAAGGTCTTAAACTGTTTGTAGTTAGTTCTTGGTCTAGAGTTTTAGAGTGAGGCCACTTGCCTAGCTATAAAAACTATATTTTGAAGAATATAGTGATTAGATCTAGTATTACTGTGACATTCCCACATGGAAGGAAACATTAAATTAGTAAATCCGACTACGCCACCCTGGGGGAGAACCGGGAAAATACTCCCAAATAAAAGCACACACATAATTAAGTTTTACCAATCAAAGGCAAAGAACATGAGAGTGAGACATGAGTATGAATATAAAAATTATGTTTTATTATAACATTTAAGCATCATTAAAACTTAACATATAAATATAAAATCGCCTTCCCATGAGGCACAATAAGAATTATAAAACTCCAAGCCCAGGCTTGGCGGGAACAAGGCAGGCCAGCTACAGCTCGGGAGGGCATCCATACCCACCTTAATTCACACCAAAATCATCAAACAGTAGCTACACCATAAGGAAGTTGCTGTGTCGGCACACTGAGCAGGCTTTGAAGCACAGACCACCAAATGAAGGCAGCTAGCCTCCCCTGTCCCACACTAAGCCTCACTGGCTCCTGGAGAGAAAGAAAACACCAATTAACCCAGAAAAACACAAAAACACTAAACAATAAGCAAAATAATTTTTAAAAAATTACAGACACGATGGAGTGGTAGTTAAAGTACTCAGGCCCAATGACACCACCACATGCAATGGAGGCAGTTAAACAGTGCCTAAGCAGAACCAGCATTATTGTTAACCATAAATAAAATGAACACTGTAACAATTAACAATGAAAAATAACAGTCACTACACTACAAAATAACAACACTGTAACAATGAAAAATAACCAGACAAAAGAAAAGAAGACAGCGCAAAGTGCAAACAGGGAAAAACAAACAAACTTATACGAGCAAAAAAGTAAAGCTGATATGCTTCACAGCGGAGGCAAGGCACCTAAACAGATAGCCCAAGGGTGCCGCTAAGCAACATTGCGAAAGCAATGCCCGCAAGGGAACCGGCCCAGCAAAATGCCTGTAAGCAGAACCGCCAAGCAAGATGCCCATAAGCAAAACAGTCAAGCAAAACAGTGGCAGAGTCACATGTAGTGTCTTCAGCTAGGGATTTGTCATAGAGAAGATTTAGATGCTCAACTCCACACTCTTACCTTAATACAAAGTGTCAAAGTAAATCTACCAAATCCCAATGTGAAAAAGGGAAAGGCACACTTACCATTGGGTGAAAAAACACCAGACGCAAAGTTGTATGATTACTCACAGGTACCGCGGCTCAATATACCAGCCATCATTCAGCCACAGGCTAATGTTGCCATCACTGAACGGGATCTCTGCTGCCAACTTTCCACAATGCACGCACCACCTGCTCCACACTAAAACTATATATAAACATATCAGCCTTGAGATGTTCACCTCATTACACTGTGAGTGAAGCCTCAATGTACCTGAATGGAAACAGGAACTGAAACTGAAATACCAGGGAGCGAGGAACCCCGAATCAAAAAGACACATATGCGCCTGTAACTGTGTGAACAGTGGAATTAGACTAATCAATTAATTAATTAATTGATTAGAACACCTTCACTTAGTGACATCAGAAATATTTTTTTCTATAACTGTATAGTAGAAAGTTAAGCAGTACTAGGTGTGTTAAAGGGAACCTGAGTATGAGCAGAATTTTTTACTTTAAGTCTATTGTATCAAACTCAACTGTCATATCAAAGTTATCAACTGTTCAATAAATGAGGCATGAGTGTAAACTGTTTTTAAAAACTCTTTAGTCTATCCAAGGAAGAACATCCACAGCCATCTGTAGGGTGTCCATGTGGTACCATCCACGGTAATCCTATGGTGATCTGCAGTGAGTGCTTTTCTTCAGTGCAATAAAGCCCATTTATAGACCAGCAAGGGCAGGACCTACACCCATACTGTCATCAGATTGCTCAGCCTTGATCAACGACCAAGAGGGCCTAAGAAAACGCTCAGCTACTCAACAGACCCTCCACTGTAAACCAGTCAGTATTGGAGCAACTCTCCTAGCAGGCAGTCATGGAAGAACTCAAGCAACCACACATGATTATCAAGTTCACCAAAGAAAAAACAAAAGCAAAAAAAAACAACAGTTGAACTTGGACAAAGCACCTGGCAAGGACAGCATCCCAGCAGAAATATATAAAGCCATTAAGCATAATGAGATAATTCAGTGCATCTGGGAACAGGAAAAGATGCCTGCTGACTTACCCTGATTGCAGTGCTGTACAAGAACAAAGGCAGCAAAGTGGACTGTGAGAATTACAAGGATAATAATAATGCTTAATCTTGCCTGCAATGGAGAACAGGGAGATCCTGCTCTCCATTGCAGGCAAGATTAAGCATTATTTTAAACAGACTCATCCACACAGCAGAAACCAACATGCCAGAGGCCCAGAGTTGATTTCACTCTGGTCACAGTACTGTGGACATGATCTTTACAGTGAAGCAAGTCCAAGTGTCTAGAACAGAACTTAATCTTCTATTCTGTTTTCAGTGACATGATCAAGGCCTGTGATACAATCATTAGAGACTGTGAGATACGGCTGCCCCCACAAGTTCATTCACATCATCAGGTTTTTCCATGATGGCATGACAGGTCAGGTGCTCTCCAGTGGTGACCAGTCAGTCAGACCATGATCTGCTGTGATGGCCCACAAAAATGAAGACCTTCATGCCATGCTCAGCAAGTTCTCAGAGACCTCAAAAATGTCCCTTGGGAATCAATATAATTCTCTCTCTCTCTCTATCTCTCTCTCTCTCTCTCTCTCTCCCTCCCTCTCCCTATCTCTCTCTCAAAGCAGTTTGGGCTCACCAGCGCAGGTTGGATAAAATGGAGGTACTAGCCTGCTCCAAATCCCTCAGCCAAGAATCACCATTGATGGCACTGTGCTAAGGACTGCAAACAGCTTCCAATACTTTGTAATCTTTAACAATGCCTCCCTTGACTAAGAAATCTCAGTCAGATTCCAAAAAGCATGTCAAGTTCTGGTATGACTATGCAACAGAACTCTGAAACACCATGACTTCTCAATGAGCACCAAACTCAAAGTCTACAATGCAGTTATCCTCATATCGCTCCAGTATGGATGTGAGGACTGGAATCTTTACTAATGTCACATGAAACAACTGGAAAATTTTCATTTGCAAACTTTGTGCTCTTTCATGGGAATCTGTTGACAGGACAAAATCACCAATACTGAAGCCTTCAATAAAGTAGAGTCAGTTCCCCTTGATGTGACCCTTCTGAAAACATGGCTCTGCAGGACAACTGCATGCCATATCAACCACTTTTCTAAGAACTGGGGCAGGGTTACAGAAACCAAGGCTGCATTATTATTTTAGAATATTCAAAATGGTGGCATGACAATAGCATGCAGTGGCCTTTCCAGATCCAAAATGGTGCTATTTTACATATTTTTTACAGCTCGATATTTTACGATATTTTACAGCTCACGGACATTGGCGTAACCAGTGTTCACGTCTACCATCGCCAGACACTGCTAAGGTACAGAAATCATGCAACAATCAACCCATATAATGATCTGCTGGAGAAGCTACACAATCTCAGCTTGCTGCGGGGAACAGGCCTCCAGTCTTCAGCTTCGCCTGATGCTGGTGGCCGGGGAAGGGGATGTTGTAAGTGATGTGCATTGAAGCGGAAGCATGGCAAAAGGGCAGGGGTCCATGCTAGGCTAAAAACAAACCTTGGCAGCCTAGCTCTCCCATCTATCCTGCTCTCCAAAGTCTGCTCCCTTAACCATAATTTGGACTACATCTGACTCCAGCAGGCAACTCGGCATGAGTTTAGAGACTACCACTTCTTTGTTTTCACGGAGACTTGACTCAGTGACAGAGTTCCGGATGCCGCCATTCAGCTAGACGGGCTTGGCTTGTTTATTGCCAAAAGAAATGCAGCTCTGTGCAGTAAGGCTTGCAGTGGTGGCTTGTGTTCACATAAAAATGGAATGGTACAAGAACTCTGTGCTAGTTTCTAGCTCCAGCTCATCGCTGGTGGAGTTTGTTACCGTTAAATGAGGTCCATTTTATTTACCACAGGAATTCACCACTATCCTTATAATTGGAGTATACATTCCACGAGTACTAATGCTAAGGAGACACTACATGGGGGTATTAGTGAAATGCAGAATGCACACCCGAATGGACTGTTTATTGTGACCGGAGTTTTCAACCATCCAAATCTCAAATCAGTGCTCCTTAAATTCCAACATGTGAACTTTGCAATGAAAGGTGCAAACACGCTGGATCTTGCTTACACAAACATCCCCGTCACATACCAGGTGGAGCGGTGCCCCCACCTCGGCTACTCAGACCACATCTCTGTTATGCTAATCCCAGCATACAGACTGCTCGTCAGACACTCCAAACCCGATTTGAAGCAGGAGAAGCCTGGCCAGCAGGAGCCATCTCTGCTCTTCAGAACGGTTTTGAGCACATTGACTGGCACATGATCAGGGAGGCTGCAACCGATAGTGACTCCACTAACTTGAAGGAATACATAGTATCAGTGACCAGCTACATCAGCAAGTGCATTGATAATGTCACTGTCTCCAAGACCATCACCACACACTCCAACCAGAAGCCATGGATGACTGCCCAAGACAGGTGACAAGGCATCTAACGGACCGGTACAAAGCCAACAACCTGTCTCTGAACATGGACAAACAAGAGATATGTTTGTTGACTTCAAGAGAGCACAGAGCGACCACTCTCCGCTGAACAACGACAAATCCTCAATGGGGAGAGTCAAGAGCACCATATTCCTTGATGTTCACCTGGCATTGGACTTCACCTGGTCCCTCAACACCAGCTCCATAACCAAGAAAGCCCATGAGTGCTTTTTTAAAAAAAATATACAAAACGAACTCACACCAGAGATTAGTCCCAGTTTAACTGAGTTTTTTTCTTCACCTCTCGCACTGACTAGGCCTGTGATACTGTTTGTAGTAAGCCTGATCTGTCATTGTGTACTATTAGATATGTAAATGTAGCTGTCAATGCCAGTTTTTGTTTGTGAGATTAAAATCGACGAAACTTGAATATTCAAGAAATGTTACTCCTTACAAAAAAGGGAAAGATAAATGTGTTACAGCATAAAAATGCAAGATTTGTGCAAAATCACTGCACACATTTTACCCTAGATAGACTGAACCTGTAAACGATTTTCAAAATAAATGTCCTTTCTTATAGCTTAGATTTGCAGTTTAATATTTTGGCACTTAAAAACACAATTAAGTTCAATTAGCAGACAGAAAACACAGTTCAGAATTTTTCTTAGACAACATTCTCTACTGACAGTATGACATGATTTGAGAGTGACTCCTGGCTTGGCCTTTTGGCTTTGGATTTCTATTTTTTGAGATCTGTGTTATTGTTTCCATGACTTCTTTGGCTTCCAGGAGTATCTTATATTTTATATATATAATAATAAATTATATAAAGAAATGTCATTTATGTCAAAAACATTAAAACATTTCAACTCCAAGTGTCCTTCAGAGACTCCCTGCAGTATGTGATACACTGAGCTGCTATTTGTTTTCTTTCAGACTTGATGACTTATGCACACTGCTGTGTCCTTGTACACCTACTTTCCATAAACAAAATTTCTTAAATCAAATGAGTTTGGAGTTTCAAAAGGAAAGGTTTGGAGACGTTTACCAAGTTGTCCTTGAAGAGTAATTATACATACACTTAGGATTTGGTTGGGTTTTGATAACCTATATGTAGGAGATCCCTATCTATTTATACGAGGCCTTACAAATGTTTGTAGTTTTACTGGTCTTGAGTTTTAGGGTGAGGTATAATCTTTTATATTTAATTGTGCTTAAGGTTGGATTTATGTCTGTATTTGAGAAAAAAATATATTTTGAGTATTATAGTGTTTAGATCTAGTATTACATAATAAATTAATTAAAATTCTGATGGCGTAGCTTCCTGAAAACATCAACCTTTTACTCCTGATTGGTCAGGCTCATATTACTGAACCTACATTTAAGAACAGTCACAAATAACTGCTGTTAAAGAAAAGCATTAACGTCCTTTCACTAGCTTTGAAAGTCAACCACATTCACATAATTTTCCAAAAAAGACTACTTTTTTTTGTATTCTGCCAAAAATATAAGCCAGTGTTCAAAGATATTAAATATTTGCAAATTCGTTAGACAGAACCGGAAGAGTTTGGGTGAAGCTAGTCACTATTCCCATTATCTTTTTCTTAATTTACTTTTCCCTCCTGCGAACGTCACTGTTTCTGGGCCTCCTTTTTGAAGAAAAAGATGGAGGTCTCCATTCAAACACGGACCTCTTCTCAAAAGGAGAATGGTGCATGCATCTACTCAAATATGCCTTACAGTGTCTACCTTCAAGAAGAGGAGAATGGATGCATCGACCCAGACACGCCTTACCGTGTCTCCTCTAAACAAGCGATACATGGATGCATCCAGTCAGACACGTCTTATAGTGTCTTGTGGTACAGAGACACCCAAGTATCCCTCTGCATCCAAGTATACCCAGGCTACCCAGATCCCCTGGACAGTGAACAGAAAAAATGTTTCCCACAAGATCTTATGTGAAACTCGTTGTAGTTAAAAAGTAATACTTTCTTTCTGTATTCTTTTGCTAATACACAAATCCGATTCAAACCCATTTCTGTGTATGTGTGTGTGTGTGTACTTTGGGCTGCTTGAGCATACATACTCTGACTGTGCCTGGGGCCTCACTGCCCTTTGCCCATACATATGTCAATATATATACACACAGACTGCACAAACCTGTTCCCCTTATCTCTGAATTTCAGCTGCTTTCACATGTCAGATGAGGTTTCAATTCTTTATATTTTATTACTCTAAATTTCTACATAATTTCCTACATAATTCCCCCCTTTCTGAATTTAAAGTCAGACTCTTCACATAATTCTGCTAACCTTTGGGTGCCATGCTGAGAAAAACATGCATTCTTATTTAACTTTTCCTATAATGATAAGCAAGCATACCGTTAAGCAAACATATCATTAATAACAGTTAACTATATCCAGCGGTGAGCGAAAAAAAAACCCTCTCATTCTTTACCAGTTGATGAGGGAAAAATTCCCACCCTGCCATCTTTTGTGCTCGACAGTGTGTTCTTCACCTGTACTTTACATACCAACATTACAAACATGCGTCACAAACATACTTATGTACTAGCATCCATTAACATGTAAATTTATAATCATAATTTTCAGTCCATCTCATATAGGTTCTCCTTAATGCTGTCAGCAAACTTTCTGGTGAATGAATTCTTCTGCCCTTTGTGACTCTGCACCATGTAGAAGGGCTCGGTAGGGGTCAGGGGAGAGGTTACTAGCACATTACCCTAACTCCTTATCTGCTTCCTCTTCTTATATTTGACAAGGTGTTTAAGATCTTCTGTTTTTTAATAGGCACATTAGTCCATAGTCTATCTTCTCCTGCCCTGATCGTGATGACATCTATGAGATTCCACATGGAAGTGTTTGAGGAAAAACATTCTAGGTCTCTCACCTGAAAACCATACAATACCTCTTGTTAGAAGACACCACGTATAGGTGGCCCAGATCTGGATCGCCTCTTTGATGACGGGCCAATATGTCCACTCATTCTTAGCGGTTACTCACTTCTGGTCCGTGGTGATGTAATCTGCTCGACTGGAGATGGTGAGCTCCCAGTGAGTTGGTGTCCATTCTCCCAATTCATCAGTCAGGACGTCTGTCCCTACGTATTTTGTGTCCATTTTCAGCTGATCTATTTAGAGTGAGAGATAGAGGTATACAAAAACAGACATACAACCCGTAATAATTGTTGCTCCAATATTTACTTTTTATCCTTATTTTATTTTTCTTCATATGCTATTTTATTTAATTTTTCCCCTTTTTTATTATTCTTATTTATTTTTCTTTTTTTCCTTTAGTATTCTTTGTACTATTCATACTATTTATCAAATACTATGTACATTCTTCTTTCTACTCCATATATATCATGGCGACTCCTCCAGACAGAATGAACTTTTGTGGGGGACGTCATATTCTCCTTCACCATATCCTTTCATTTCACTGTACTCTGATTCTTCAGCAATTTGTAGGTTTTGTCCAAACAAGGACTGTGTGGCCTTGTTGATCATTTTATGAATCAAAGGGATCACACAAAAAGGTCATCAGTGTTAGTATAAATAGGAGTATTACCAGTACTGTGCCCATACTGATTAGGATGGCTTTCCAGCTTCCTGAGAATACCCAGCTCAACCAGTCTGCTTCTTCCTTCTCGGAGTCTGGATCATATGAGTTCTGAACGTATTCTTTACGCAAATCCTCCAATGCTTTAATGTCAATAGTTAAATTACCTCCCTCCCCAGTGTGCATGGGGATCACTGTACAGCATTCTTGTCCAATTAAGCTACACACTCCTTCATCTGCAGCTCTCATTGCATCTATAGCCAGTCTGTTTTGCAACGCCATTAGAGTCACTGCAAATAATTGTTTTTCAATTCCCTGTAGGGCTAATATGGTGTAATTCACGAATCGCTGTTGGTTGTACCATATCTAATTGGTCCATTGTGCATTTCTATTCGTCTATACCCATGGGAAGAACACAATCAGGTTGTCTACAGATGCTTCTCCCATAGTCCTGTATTCTTGGGGAATCCCTACTGGGATTCCTGCCCAATTCACATATACCCCTTTCCCTTCGGGGCTAAAATGCTTTTTTCTTATTGGTGCCACTGGTTCTTCCTCTATACCTAGTGGGAGCATCCTGAAGGACCCTATCAAAATTACTGGGGCACACACTCCTCCCCAATGTGGTGGAAGAGTTTGTCGTAGGATCGTTCCCTATCCACAATACCAGAACATATCAGCTCTTGGCAGTGTCCCCCCCTTTGACCAGATTCGAAATTCTCCAACTGATCTTCATTCCTTTTCCATCTACATCTATTCCTGTTACATGCATGTACTCTTCAACATTCCATATTTCTTCATAGTTCATCACTTTCCCTAACATTTGGACTCCATATCCCTCATAGCAGTATGGAAAATATAAACTGGGTGCATATCAGCTCTTGGCAGTGTCCCCCCTTTGACCAGATTCGAAATTCTCCAACTGATCTTCATTCATTTTCCATCTACATCTATTCCTGTTACATGCATGTACTCTTCAACATTCCATATTTCTTCATAGTTCATCACTTTCCCTAACATTTGGTCTCCATATCCCTCATAGCAGTATGGAAAATGTAAACTGGGTGCTATTAGCACATTACCTGGTGGCTTGGGGACTACTGGTCATGTGAATATATGACCCACACTTTGGCAGCTAGCTCTGTAGATATGCTCGCTCAGTATTGTTCCATTTGTGTAATGGAGAGGTCCAGACGTTCCTCCTGCCCAGACAGTTTCTGGTTTACCAATGGGCTGATGGTTGTGTATCCCTCCCAGGGGTGGGTCGAAATAATGGTTAAGGCATAACGGAACACATGATTGACATGCATGGTGTGAGTGGCTTGCACATGTACACTTCACAAGTGGCTAGATTCCACAGGATCAGAATGACCTTAACTGTCTGCCTCTTCTTGGCGCATATTATGCAATTAGTTTCTTTGGCAGTGAATGTCAACCATTGCGGAAACAAATTATCCGCACCTTGGTTGATTTCTTTGATTTGTTCTGTTACTGGTTTTCCCTACCGAGCAGTGTGTTCTGTTCTTTCCCTTTGTTATTTTGGTTACATTTGCAAATCCTTCCTTATGCCTTCTTACTGTTTTACTTATCACTTGAGTACAGTTTGCTTGTGTTTTGGTTTTTCCTAACGATTTTACTGCTACATTGACTGTTAATCCAATTGTTACTATAGAATATAAAGTGTAATCAATGTGTGTAACTACAAAGTTTACTAATGTTTGGATATGTTAATAAGGTATAATCTGGTGTGTATAGCCAACAATTTGAATTATTTGTGGGAAGCATTATCTAAATCCATAGTACACTTGTTGATCAAGTTAAATTCTAAGTGTTTATTGAGTTAGATGAATTCTGTGTCTTTCTAAACAGTAGGCCTAATTGTTTTCTGTGTCAGTCCGTACCTCTCTGCACAGCAGGCATAATCTAAAACTATAAGACACTTTCTAACAAGTGTTATTCTAAGTGTGTACATTAAGAACCTTGTGCTTGTCTAAAGCAGGTTCACTCTATGGCAGTAAATTAAGAACCTTGTGTTTGTCTAAAGCAGCTTCACTTTATGGTAATTAAAAAAAGCAGTTAGACACATACCAGAGCTGGGTTTCCAAAGAAAGCCCTCTAAGCTTGCAAATCAGTGTCAAAAGAAAAGATAAGACTTCCAGGAGCAAAAGTACCAATCTGAGACTATAGGGTGAATTATGTGACAAAGTAAAAAACCCTGGTCTGGTAAAACTTTTAAAGAAAATCCAACTGACTACGCATGCGGTACATATATAAGGTATCATACTGATATGAATAATTAGTTAAGGCAATGGAGATTGGTTTGTTTCTAGAAAGAAAAGGGGAATACCCTTCCTCGGGATAATTTTAATGCTTTAGAGAGGTATAAAAAGATATGTTTGTGTATGTATAATTCGGACCTTCTCCAGACTGTCTCACTTTATTGTTTCAATAAGGTTTATTTACTTTTTGACATCTACAAACCCTCCGTCTCTGAAATTTTTTTGACTTAGGCTGAAAAGATTGTTTCCCATGACATTACTATGGTTGTAGCTACTATTGCTAAGGTTATAAGTACCGTATTCATTGAGTTTTATTTTTTGGTTCTATGTCTACTTCCTTTTTTTTATGCTCCCTGTTTATTAGCTTTCTGAACTGCTTCTATTCCCAGCCTCCTGTAACCTTATTCTTGCTCTGGTTCTAGTGGCTGGTACCTTTTATATATTCCTGTTCAGTAGTTTCCACTCCTCGATCTATGGTGTCCCAGCCTGTGAGCATTCGTTGTAATTCCTCTGTATTAGTAGTCAAGAGTTCCTCTTGCTCTTGTGGAATCGGTTCAATTACTATTTGTTGAACTTCCGGTACTCGGGGAAGAAGCAAAATTTCGTGTCTTATTTCAGCCAATGTTTGCTCTATTCCTGGTTCTCACTGTTCCTCCAGATTCTGAGGGCTCAGGGCTTGTTGTGTTTCTTCTCTGGTAGTTCTCTAGCTGAGGTCTCTTCTTCGAAATGGTCCGCCTGGCTGTGGGCTGTGTCCTATCGGCGCTGTGAAATTTTTCCTAATGTTGTGTTATGCACATATTTCACAACTTGTGGATGTGTGGTCAATCATCGGGCTCAAAAATGGAGTACACCTGGCTCTTTTGAGCCTTGAGCCACTATTATCTGAAGAGAAGATACAATTCACAGGCCTGACCTGGTATGACAACGCTACGCAATGTCTCATTCCCTTCTCAGGGAACAGGGTTACATGTGTAACCAAGACGTTCCCTTTCAAAGGGAACTTTGACGTTGCGTTTGCATAACACTATTGGAATGAGAATACCCACTCCGTCATACCGAGGGTATGGCCTGTTCAAAAAGACCCAAGCCAGAGGGTCACTGCAAGACACTCGAGCCTGGGGTGGAATGAACATCCAGGCTGTAATAACGAATGAATGTGTGTGGCGTAGACCACCCTGCAGCAGCACACTTTCCTGAAAATGCTCTGAGCCTCATAGGTGCACTTAACTGAGGAGTTTCTCCACTTCTCACTATGTTCTACTACCACCTTTTGGACTTCAGGTGGGGTAAGTACATGTGTGGTGAGTACAGTGGCTTCATTCACATTTGAAGATGTTTGTGGTAGTTGGGTTTCAACATAAGATGTTCTAGTAGCTGATGCAGGTGTCATGGATGTAACCTCTGATGATGGCTCCAACACCTCCGGTAAACCAGCATCAACTTCAGACTCAATAGGAATGACAGCGTCACTCATCTGAGTGGGCATCTCCTTGAACACTACTTCAAAGTCTTTACCACTAAGTTTTGCAACTTCCTTCAATTCGGCAATGTAACTCTGTGTGGCGCTGCGTCCTACCCGCTTTAAGTAGACGCTTGACAGTGATTTTACATAAGTTACTTTAGGATCACTTGACAACTGATGAATGTAAGATAATTCAGGCTCAAGAGATTTTAGGGCTGATCTACTCTGAAACGAGTATATCGTCTTGGTGAAACGGTGAAGCGGGTTTACTAATAATAATTTGTCTAGCAATAGAACCATATTTTTTCAAAACATCAATTAGTTCATCTACCTCTGTTCTAGTTAATCCACTGTTTATCAGTGAGTTTGGAATTTTAATTCCCTGCTGTTCAATTTTTTCCATGTTATTAAGGGTATAATAGCTTTCACAATGGTATGTATGTTCAAGATTAACTGTTATTAGTTCAATAGCACCATCTCCTGGCTGGCTCACCAAAATTGTAGCATATATTAAATATGCACTATATATGATGTGTAGACCAGATTTCAGAAGACTAAAGGGTATGTAGGAGGTAGTGGACTGAAACAATAACAGTGACAGCACAACTGATAAGGTAAATATAGATTGATTTATATACAATTTAGAGTGAGTGAAATTAAACATGTACAATACATATATAATACCCTAGGGTGCACCCTCTAAGTTAAGCCTAAGATAAAATATATACATACATGGAATATAACACAACTTAAATAAAATAAATAAATCACATCCAGAATTAAAATGCCTTTTTCAATGTCTCTGCAATTTCTTTTACTCTGAATGAAGGCACTCCTCTAGAGTATTTTCATTTGTAGTCCTTTGCAGAAAAAACAAAATAATATAAAATAAAAATACCGTCCTTCAAGACACAGTGGTTCTGGTTGGGTTGCTCACCATCAAACTGTTGAAAAATTGTTGTAAACTTCTTCCCATGGAATAAAATAAAACCTGCCCTGTATATACAGTGTCAGAATAAAACAAAACTAAATCTAGGTACAAAACCTTTACATATTACACACCACGGTTTAAGAATTTCAAATGATGAATTACAGCCAGTATCCTTTTTATACAAATAAAATACATTTTGTATTTAACATGTCTGATTTTTACACAACTCGAGGAAAAAAAAAAAAGGAGCAAAAGCTATGTGCATTGAAACACGTTAACAACTAACACTTGACATAACTGAATATAGCTCACATTTAAACAATGCAATTTAACAATTTAATAACTCAGAAGTAATGTGACTCAAAACACTTTTGGCATTAAATTCGAACTGACACATTATTTACATGGCTAAATGAAAGAAGAAAATAACCAAGAATTGCAACATGCTGAGTCATAGCTGTATTAGCTTAGCATGGTACCCAGCACCTAATTAACTCTAAACTTAACTCACCAAGTTTCACGTCGGATAAAACTACAAACCGAAGTTCCTCAGCACTCCAATTGTCAGTAGTATTGTTTTGACTTTTGGTTTCACTCTTTCAAACAGTTAATTATAATATATAATTATAATTTACGCTTTTTCTATTTTTTTTTTCTGTCTCCTTTTCTCTCCTTGCTTTGGCTGTGTGTGCGTCTGCGCAGTACAAAAAAAAAAACTCTCCCGCTGTCACCTGTCAATCAAGGCGGGATCTACATGCAGAATGGTGTTAATTGGTTGAAATTATCTACATGAAACGTTTTAACTGGTTCAAATAACGCATTTGAAAGTATAGTGGTTTACATTCGGCTTTATTTTTAATTAATCTGTATTGTTTTAAATATTTATTTATATACATTTTCTAGTGGGCTACATACTGTAGATGATTAGATATTCATAGTCTTCACTTTTACATTGAGGAATATTATTCTGAAATTGTTTCACAGATTGGTGAACCTCTGCCCATCTTTACTTCTGAGAGCCTCTTATGCTCTTTATCCCCAATCATCTTACTGACCTGTCACCAATTAACCTCCAGCTGTTTCTTTTTACTAACACTCACTTTTCCAGCTGTTTGTTGCCCCGTCCCAACCTTTTTGAGACATGTTGCGGCCATAAAATTGAAAATGACCTTATTGTTTCCTTAAAATGGTATATTTGCTCAGTTTAAACATTTTACATGTATTCTATGTTCTACTGCGAATAGCATATGGGTTTATGAGATCACTTCATTCTATTTTTACTTACATTTTCCCAGCGTCCCAGCTTTTTTGGAACTGAGGTCGTATGAAGTCAGAAACAAAACGTGTGCGTCCTCAGAAAGTAAGTAAATAACCTAAGACCCTATAAATATAAGGAATAACACAGTTAGTGGCATGCTGTTATGGGAAAATAATCTGTGACGGTGCTGATGTGTCCCTGCACACTGCCACTTTACACATTAAACCAGCTGCTCAATACATATAGAAAATATGATATTATAAATCATCATAACGAGGTTTTACAACGCTTCATTAACTAATAAACATCAACATTGGACATCTGTTGTAATTTTTTTTTAAAAAAAGCAAAACAAACACAAAGTGTAAAAAGGAAAAAAAGAAAGAAAATGGAATGCATTAGGAGCAATGCAAGGTGTTCGTTATAGCTGACACCTTGATGAACAGTTCACAGTTGGTTTTATTACCAAGTCATTGCCTTCGAATGCTATTGAAGTTAGAAACATGTATACCAATATGTAACTTTAGAGATGGTCCCTTAATTTGCACATATCTGCGAATACCAAACGTCCAACGTCAAGCCAACTTTATTCCAGACCGCTAGGTTCATCTTCTCGTGTGGCTTGTCTGCACAATCCCACCACTAGGGGCCGGCCCAGAGTAACATGTTACAGTAGTATCGGCAATCTATTGCTTTTCCTTTGAGACCCGGATGTGAAGACTTGAAAATTAAGACCCGGATTTAAAGACCTGAATTTTTGCACCCTGATTTGTGAGTTTGAAAAATAATGTGTTGAAATATTACCTGACGAATAATGAAGATGGTATTTTAACAACTCAATATTTTCAAACTGTATTTTAGGAAGGTGAATGTGTGCATTTGATTTTGAATGCTGGAATTTTGTTTTCAATCAAAATATACAAACCCAATGAATTGCAGAGGAAACTAATTCAAGCACTGTTATTGCTGTGTTTTTTTTTTTCTTTTTTTTTTTCTTTTTTAAATTTGTGTCAAATTGCTGGGAAGAAAAATTCAAGTATTGTTATTGCGATATGTTTTTATTCAATTTATGTAATTCAACATGCCATTTTGTCTTGAGGACATTTGGCACCATTATACTTCCATATCCATTCAATAATCAAAATATGCCAGACATACATGTATATTCCATAAATATCTGACATGGAAGATTTTACAGAACCACTGCAGTTTTTTTCATTGTTGTTTTTTCTATTTGTTTTTTTTTGCATGGATGTCATTTGTGTAAATTTTCTGTTCATTATATATGACTTTACATATAAGAAATGTGTAAAAATGGACATACAAATCTATTTTTTTGTTTACATGTAACACACTGCTACAAAAATAAATGTACTGTATAGATACAAATGTGCATATTCTTTTTTTGTGTACTACAGTATTGACTTTTCTCACTAGACTTCTACCTATTTTTGAAATCTGTATCTAAAAAGGTCAGCATGATAAACAATAGCATTCAGTTAGACAAAACTGACATTCTTGTATATTAAGCAGTCAATGTCAACAAAAAAGTATACTGCCATGATGAAAAAGTCCCAACATTTTGACCAGTATGGCTCACACCGTGACAAAAAACTTTTCATTTTGGTGGCATTGGCCAATTTACTGACACAATAACTAGGTTTTGATGCATGAATTAAATGTTTTGGGTGAGTTACTATGTTTTGCAGACATGCAATAGCATTGTGATGTCCCATAAAACAATTAACAGTGACAATTGCACTTAAAGTGTAGAGAATGTTAATAAGCCAAAGCGACTGAGAAAAACTTTAACATTTTTGTTATTTAAGGTGTCCTAAACTAGAAGTAGTAGGACTACTAGTTCAGGAGTATGAAGTATGCATCCTTTCTGTAAATCAGGTGAAGCCATCACTTTAAATTACACAGCACAGAGCAGCTCACCTACATGTTTTTTCATATGGAAAGTTGCTGCCACACACACACACACACAAAACTTCACTCACCTGTGAAAAACAGGAGTATGAACAGATGCTGCTTCATCATTGATGTTGGTAAACTCTAAGAAATAAAATAGAAGAAATAAATAAAATCCCTCAGCAGTCCCGAGAAAAACTGTGACTATAGTGATATTCACAACCACAATATACTGTAACAACATATCATTCCATCTTAAGTGGTCCAATAATTGTAAAGTTGGTTGGCTGACTGTTTTAAATTCTCTCTCTCTCTCTCTCTCTCTCTTTTTTAATTAATTAATTAATTTATTTTTTTAAGTGATTACCTCTATGTATTGGCATTGCAGAACCACCATTTTTTAATTTTATTTTATTTTTCTTGGTTTAACTACGACAGCCACCTTTTGTGTTATGGAACACAATACATTTTGGTCATACAGCTGGTTCTGGAAACCTCAATATCTCAGCTCAGGATTCTCTGGGCTCCTTGGAACAAAAACTGGTCTCTAGAGCATATTACAAGGTACAAGGAAATATATACAGTTTGTACATTCTTGTTTCTTAAACTTAGAACTTAAGTCCAATGTAATGCTCAATATTGTTCACAATTCCACTTTTAGGATAAACTTATATAAGGAAGGGTTTGCGTTTCAGTCTTAATTTTTTAGATGGTACCTTGGTAAGTATATTGTGCATGCAGACCATTTCAGGTTTGAGACTTTTTTGTTGGGGTGAGAGAGTGCAATTAAAAAAAAAACAAAAAACAAACAAAAAAAAAACAAACAAAAAAAACTTTCAGTTTCAGGTTGAATATCTCTGGTTGGGGACTAGATATGAACCTGAAATTTTCACAGGAATAAGTCCACTGGTTACAGAGCTAGGGCTAGTAGAAATCTGGCAAAAAGCCTACTTTATTTATGTATTTTGAGAACTGAACAGACGTAATATAAGCATAACAACTAATAATAATAATAATAATAATAATAATAATAATAATAATAATAATAATAAAACAACATTTAAAAGTAATTATGTTTATGATTGATATACAATAGCTGATGCTTGTCAGTGAGGTCTATATTGGCATGATCTTTCACAGGGTTCTTTAAATCTGCAGGACTTATTTCTGTGAAAATTTCAGTTTCATAACTGGACCCCACCAGAGATCTTTAACCTGAAAGTGAGGGGCATTTTTAAAAATTGCACTCTCTTGCCCCCATCAAAAAACAATATGAGAGAAGTCTCAAATCTGAAATTTTCTGCATGCACACTATACTTACCAAGGTATATCAAGTTCTGTCAAAGGAATAAGAATGTGCAAGGTACATTATGTGTACCTTCTAATGTGCTCTAGAGATCAGATTTTGTATCAAGGAGCTAGGACCATCCTGAGCCGAGATATGGAGGTGTCCGTAAACAGCTGTATAACCAAAATTTGATGTGTGCCATGACATGATGATAGCCGTCATAGTTAAACCAAGTAAATTAAAATACCTAAACTGCTAATTGCTACTAAAAAAAAAGGGTGGTTTTGCAATGCCACTAGATGGTGGTAATCACTCAAAAAAAAAAAAAAAAAACTGGAAAATTTCAACGGTCAAGCAAGCTGTACGGGACTACTTTAGATGGAATGATACTTAGATATATTCCAGGAGAACAGAATTTGTATCCATTCTATACTCTTCAACTCAAAATACAACTATTGATTTCATACTGACTCAGATCATTACTTCATTTCATTTCAAATGGGTCATAATATATGCATCATGCCATGCTACCACATCAAGTGTACAATCAACAGCTACTGTACACAGTTTTATTGACAATCTCTCACAGTTGAAGACTTTGATTTGTTCACTGTCTGTAATTTTAACATGTGGACATGAAAGGCGTATTTTTATGTGTACTCTTATTTAAATAATGTCTTAATGCAATTTTGGTTTACTCTTTTGTAGAAATGTTTATGTGTATATTGTTGTATTTTTGACAATGCATTCCAGTAAAGCTCTCATGGAAGTAACACTGACCGTCATGCCTGTGACTTATTTCTCCTCTATATAGATAGGGGGACATTTTGGAGGCACCACTGGGATTGCTGCTCAGATGTCCAGTATGCATAGCCTGTACATTGAATTTTGAACCAGCTCAATCCACCATACTACACCCAGGCAGGCTGCAGCGAGGCGCGTGTTGCTGTTTAAGGAGAGCTGGAAGTTGCTGGTTGAGTACACGTTTCCTGAGGCCAGTTAGAGATCATCGGGGACGGTGGAGACCCAATAGTTCAGAATAAACTCCTACACAGTTAAAGGCCCCTGCACTGTGAACATGTCAGCCCTGGAAGAGCTACAGGAAGAGGTAGAAGAGTTGCACACCCTGAATAGAGACAATTTACTGGGAAATTGTGACTTTTTGAACAAATCAGGCGTATAAAGGGAAGGTGTTAAAGGAAAATTATGCATCTCATTGTTGACTCACATTCTTTCACCTTGAAAGAGAGGAAGTGCAGAGCTAGACGACAAATGAAGAAATGGATGAACTGAGTATTGCAAGTGAACAGCAAAAATTTTAAGTCATGCAGACTATTACAGTCAATGCTGCTGTTAATGGTTCTGTGCACCAAGCTACTGCAGGCTCTCCAGTAAACACCCAATCTTCAGCTAATGCCCAGCAGCAGCCAAGCCCACACTGGCGCAAAAATTAAAAAATTTCTGGACAAATAGGTGAACCTGGCCAGAGAGATAAAATGACATTTTCCAGCCTTGCTCATCAGATTGAAAATGTACTAAACAGAGGTTATCCTGAAATAGAGATTATGGATGCTGTGGTCAGAGCTATTTCTCCAGGCTGAACATGATTGGACTGAACATGAAAAGAAATGCACTGACCTGATAACTGACAAGGGTGATGGAAAGTCTCCCTGCAAAGACAAAAATGCACACTACTTGCCACCCCTAGCTCCAGTTGGCAACTTGTGCAAAATCACCTCGCTAGTTGGCAGACAGTGTCTTGTTGAATGCTATCTGAATGGTCACCAACTCCAAGCTTTATGAGACAAAGGGTCCCAGGTGTCAGTTATTGATGAAAAATGGAAAAAGGAATACTTGCTGAGCTTCAGACTGAGAGATGTTTCAGAAATCCTGGACTCACCTGACCTCACATTGACTGCAGCAAATGGAACTGAAATGCCTTACCTGGGATGGATTGAGACAACTTTCTGGCTCACCTCAGAAACTAACCAAGCCAATGAACTGCTGATTCCAATACTTGTGATGAAAGGGTGTCACCTGTCCCATCCCATCATAGGTTTTAATGTCATCGAGCAAATCTTGGCAAAGAATGATAAGAGCAAACAGTACAGTACTGAGAAGAAATCTTTCCCAAGTCTCAAAAGAAATAAGGTGAGTGTTTTCATACAGACAGTCAGTGCAGAACAGGTAGATGAGTATGCAGTGAAAACAAAGAAAGAGATGGGTGCAGTACCAAAACACAGGAAGATTCAGACGGAGTGTATTGTAGCTGCCCAGCCTTTTAAAGATGACATGACCATATTGTTTCAGCTAGACCTGAACCCCCAGTGGCCAGATGATCTTGAGTTCTATGACACACTAGTCAGAGTCAAGAAAGGTGTTTTTCCACTCATCAGTGTTGATGTGTCTAACCCAACTGAACACGACATTGTTTTGCCAAGGTACACTGTAATTGGCACAGTACAAACCGTAATGACTGTGTTACCTGCCCAGATTTTTTAAAAGGCTTCAAGACCAGCCACCGTGAACCACACCAGCATCCAGGCCCCATGTAATGGTAGTGAACAGTGGGATCCACCTGTAGATGTAAATTACTTGAAAGAAGAACAGAGACAGATAGTCAGACAAATGCTCAGAGAAGAGTGTCATTCCTTCTCAAGATTCGGTTGTGTATAGATTACAGAGACCTGAACAATAAGACCCATCCCAACCGCCAGCCCTTCCCTTGGGTCCAAGACATCATGGACAGTTTGGGTGGTAATTCCTGCTTCTCTCTTCTGGACCAGGGAAAAGCTTACCACCAGGGATTTATTTCTGAAGAGAGCAGACCAATGACTGCTTTTGTTACTCAATGGGCACTCTATGAGTGGATACACATCCCTTTCGGCCTCATGAATGCCCCTGCTGCTTTCCAACACTGTATGGAGGAATGTTTGGAAGGGCTCCGGGATGACATCTGCATCCCTTATCTGGACGACACACTGGTCTTCAGCAAAAGCTTTGAAAATCATGTGGAGGATGTGTGAAAAGTGTTGAAACGCCTGAGTACGGCATCAAACTCAAACCAAGTAAGTGCGACCTCTTTAAACCTGAAGTGCGTTATTTGGGGAGAATAGTCTCTGCAGAGGGATGTAGAGTTGATCCAGCAGATTTTGAAGCAGTTAGGGCCTTGAAATACATCAGACCATAGAATGTGGGCCAGTTCATAAAAATGCTTGTTTATCACCTACTACAGGCAGTACATTAAAGACTTTTCCAGAAAGGCCAGTTGCCTGTACGATCTCTTGAAAGCGGATTCACACTGACGCATCACATCGAGGCTTGGGAGCAGTATTATATCAAAAACAAGATAACAAACTGAGAGTCATTACCTATGGCTCGCACTCATTGACAACATCTGAGAAGAACTACCACTATCATGCAGGTAAGTAAGAATTTCTAACTTTAAAATGGGCAGTCACTGACAAGTTCCGGGATTATTTGTGCTATGCTCCAACCTTCAGTGTGTATTGTGACAACAACCCGCTCACATATGTCCTGTCCACTGCAAAACTGAACACAACCACTTCCAGGCGGGTTGCAGAGTTGGCTGATTTTCACGTTACAATAAAGTACAGACCGGGGAAAGAGAACAGTGACGCAGATGCTTTGTCAAGGATGCCACTAGATGCAGAGTCACTGATGAGAGAATGTTCTGAGGAGTTGCCAGGTGACGCCATCGCTGCCACCATTCAAGCTGTTGAGGTTCAAGAAGTGACCCAGCCATTTTCAGCCATTTGTATGTCAGTCTCCACTGAAAATGAGATAACCACTGCATCAGTCAGTCCTATACCAAAAGAGAAGTTAAGAGATGCACAGAGATCGGACCCATGCATCTGTCCTGTGCTAGATAGTAAACTGTTAGGCTCCAAACCGCTAACTGGAGAGCTAAAGACATTCAGCCCAAAGACAAAATGCCTTTTCAGAGAATGGGAAAGCTGACAGTAGACAGTGACGGCATTCTGTACAGGAAAACCAAAGCCCACAAACAGTTGGTCCTACCAGAACAGTACAAAGGAAAAGTACTAGAAGAGCTGCACAATAACATGGGACACCAAGGTGCCAACCACACAGTATCCCTGCTTCTTCTGGCCCTATATGCAATTTGACATTGAGCACTATGTGACGAAAGCTTGCACCTGTCTCAAGCAGAAAAAGTCATGTCATGAAATGAGAGCTCCCTTGACAAATATTGTGACAACACAGCCATTTGAATTCATATGTATTGATTTCCTCCATCTCGACCGATACAAAGGTGGATATGAATACATCCTTGTCATTGTTGACCATTTCACCCGTTTTGTTCAAGCATATGCCACCACGTCAAAGTCAGGGAAAACTGCTGCAAACCTCATCTTCAATGACTGCTCTCATGTTTGGGTTTCCCTCCTGCATTCATCATGACCATGGGGGAGAGTTTGAAAATCAGTTGTTCACTCACTTAAAGAAACTCAGTGGCATGGCCGGGTCCAGAACAACACCATATCAACCGATGGGGAATGGCCAAGTGGAGCAGATGAACAGGACATTGTTGCAAATGCTTAAGACGCTGACTGAAACACAGAAATCAAACTGGAAAGAGTCTCTGAACAAACTGGTGTATGCCTATAACTGTACCCGTTGCGAAGTGACAGGTTACTCACCATTTTATCTGCTGTTTGGGAGATCACCTAGGCTTCCAGTTGACATGCTGTTTGGACTGTACAGAGTCAGGATCCAGTAAACCAGACTGTGGAGAAATGGAAACAGGGTATGGAGGAAGCATACGCCATTGCAAATGAGAATGCTCAGAAAGCTGCTGAAAGGAGTAAAAGGTATTACGATACCCAAGTGAGGAGTTCAGTGCTACAGCCTGGTGAGCGGGTCCTGGTCAAAAACCTGACACCAAGAGGAGGTCCAGGTATACTCTGTGACTACTGGGAAAATACAGTTCACACAGTGGTGAGACAAATGGGATCCGATCTGCTGATCTATGAAATGAGACCAAAAAAGGGTAAGGGACGTTCCAGGGTCCTGCATAGAAACCTGCTCATGTCCTGTGATCACTTACCCTTTGAGACCCAGCCTGAAGTAAATAAAAATGACAAAAGTAAACAGAAAAGAAGACACACACATGTGACACAGCCAGAAGACTCAGATGAAGACAGTGTGGATGAATATGACCTTCATTATGAGCCAATTCAGGTCCCCACACTACCAGCAGTAACTATGAGAGACATGTTATGCAAGAGAGACATTCTGAACATGAGCCTGAACCAATAGAACAGAGAGTTGAACTAGCAGTCCCCGTTTCCATGCCAACCCAGGCTCTCATTGGAGATCAGCCAGAAGAGTTCATCACACCTCACCATCACGCCGGATGAGGAGATGAATGTAAATGTTGAGAATCTGCCTGATTCACCAGATGCCTCTCCTGCATCAACTGCTGCTAATCCTGAGGAGCCGACCTACCAGCTACCACAGAGAGAGACACCTGCCAAGGCGCATCACCTACGATCAGCTGGGTACTCCGTCCTGGTATAGTATCCACCCACAGCTGCAGTTGTTACCTTTCTACCCTGCACCTGGATTGCCTTTCTACCCTGGATGTTGGGATAGGCATCAAGTACTGCACAGTTGGTAATCTGTTCAACCTAAGGAGGCTCCAAGCGAAAACCAAGGTTTCAACAGACATCATCAGGGACTTCCTCTTTGCTGATGACTGTGCCCTTAAGGCTAGCACAGAAACTGACATGCAACACAGCGTTAACAGGTTCTCCAGTGCCTGCACAAACTTCGGTCTCACCATCAGCACCATGAAGACTGAGGTCATGCATCAGCCAGCCCCAGGTAAGCCCTATACAGAGCCCAACATCACTGTCAATGGTCAGAGACTGAAAACAGTGACCAAGTTCACCTACCTTGGCAGCACATTGTCACAAAATGCCACAATAGATGACGAAGTTAGCGTCCACATTGCAAGACCCAGCTCAGCTTTTGGGAGACTGTATGCCAAGGTTTGGAACCGAAGAGGCATCACCATCCAGACCAAGCTGAAAGTGTACAGGGCAGTTGTGCTCCCCACACTGCTTTATCCATGCGAAATGTGGACAGTGTACCAACATCATGCCAGGAAACTGAACCATTTTCACACCACCAGTCTCAGGAAAATCCTTGGCATCAAGTGGCAGAACAAAGTCCCAGACACTGTGGTTCTCAATCAAGCAGGCCTCCCTAGCATCTTCACCATCTTGATGACCACCCAGCTACGCTGGGCAGGACATGTGGTACACATGACAGACCAGCGTCTACCAAAGAAACTCTTCTATGCTGAGCTCCAGAAAGGTCAGCGTTGCCAAGGAGGCCAAAAGAAACGCTTCAAAGATACCCTCAAAGCCTCACTGAAAGCGTTTAACATCAATCCTGCCTCCTGGGAACAGACTGCATTGGATTGTGACGCCTGGCGCTCCTCCGTTTGACCTAAGTACCACCTTACAGAAGAGGATTTCCAGTGTCAAGTTCTTGAGAGAATGTTTAAAGGACAATTGTTTGATTGATTTAATGTCGAGATGACATTTATTTTCAGTAAGTATAACAGGAAGAAGCAACTGTAATGCAGATGCTCTCTCCCAGCAGGGTCCTCCAACCCAGGGTGAGTTAGCAGAGTTACTAGCTGGCATAGCACTCCCTGCAAGCATAAGGCAGGCTGGGAAGAGAGGGGTGGTTTCTCAATCAGTAATTACTGTGCTGCCCAGTGTAGCTGTGGATATGCAGTCCTTGCAGGAAGAGGATCCTGTTGTTGGTGAGGCCCTAATATTTTGGAGACGTGCAGTGCCTCCTAGTGCAGAGGAGCAGCTGCCAAAGGCTTTTGTGAATTGGTTACACTAATGGGGCTATTTGTGTGAGCAGGACGGAGTATTACATCATGAGTGTTTCGCTCTGATGGGGCGAAGAGGAACTTCAGCTGGTGCTGCTATTGCTATTGCAGGTTGAAGTTTTAATGTAGTTACACTATGAACATGGACACCAAGGAGTTGAACGCACCACTGAGTTGGTGTGGCAGCATTCTTATTGGCCGGGCCTGACATCCGATGTGGCACAATGGTGTCGAGAATGTGACCAGTGGCAGGTGACCGAGGACACGCAGCCTTTTCCTAGTAGCTTCATGGGTCATCTATTGGCCTCTCAGCCAAAGGAAATATTGGCACTAGACTTCAGTGTTGGAGCCGACTTGTTGGAGAATGTGCTGGTTATGACGGACGTCTCCACCAAGTACACCTTGGTGGTACCTACTCAGGACCAATGAGTGGAAACAGAAATTTTGGTTGTGGAATGGTTTTATAAGTGCTCCAGGTCGTGTCCATTCAGAGTCCAGGGGTTGGTAGTGTGCATGACAGGATGAGGGAACATAAGGCTAGGCTACAAGTTTCTTTTGAGGGGGCATGGGAATGACTGGAAGCTGCTGCTTGTCACGTTAAGGCACAACATGACGCCTACGTCCGTGATGCACCACTGGAGGAGAGCCAATTCATTTATTTGCATCAGTATGGTGCTAGAGGACATCATAAAATTCAAAACCCGTGAAGCCCAGTGATTTATCAGGTCATGAAGGCACCCAAGACAGGTGGTGTAATACACAACATTGTACCAGTGGATGACATGGGCAAGGTTAGGTGCGTTCAGTGCTCTGCCTTGAAGAACCAGATCAGGAAGGATTGTCCGGTTCCAGCCTCGACACATCCCTGTCTTTTTGGGGAAGCACTGCCGTCAGTAGAAGTATCATCAAAGGATGTTGATTTGCTGATGTTAGTACCAGAGACCCTCTGATAAGTTGGGGGCCAGCTCCTCAGGTTCCTGTTTCTCATGGCCCTGCTCCATCAGAGAGTAACCCGGTAAGTGTTGATGAGGGGGCCACAGTCTCTGGGGGCCTTGGGGTTCCTGGTTTTGTATCTTGCACACCCTCAGTGCATGATAATTTGCCGGAAGACCAGTCACGTATGGATGACATCCCCATACGGAGAATGGGGCATATAATTACGCACCATCTACCACGGGCCTAGGACGAGGGGGGTATGGGAGCAGTTACTATACCAGGCCCTACATCTAATAGAATTTCAGTTTGGTTTAGGCCATGGGATGCAAGCCCGAAATAATCCAGGGGTGTGTTTCACTGGGTCATCGTTGGGACACCGGTTAAAAAAAAAGGGGGGGGGGGTTAGAATGTGGCAGGATAAGTGATTTAACTATCCTATTGGCACTGTTCGTGGTATGGCTATGGCAGACCAATCAGGTGGGAGCTACCCACCTAATATTTAAAGACCCTTATTTTGGCAAGCACATGTGTGTCTTGGTGATTTGGGGTTTCTCGCTCCTTGGCATTTCCGTTCCCGTTTCTGTTCAGGTACGTTGACCCTTTGCTCACAGTGTAATGAGGTGAACATCTCAAGGCAAATATGTTTATATATAGTTTTAGAGCGGAGCTGATGGCAAGTGCAATGTGCTGAGTTGGCGGCAGAGTTCACGTTCAGTTATGGCAACATTAGCTAGTGGCTGGTATATTGAGCCTCGGTACCTGTGAGTAATCATACAATTTCGTGTCTTGTGTTGGTTTAAGCCACTGGTAGGTGCGCCTTTGATATTTGTGTTAAGGTAAGAGCAAGGAGTTGAGCATCTAAATCTTCTCTATGACAAATCCATAGCCGAAGACGCTACATGTGACGCTTCTTCTGTTTTGCTTGGCTGCTTTGCTTGACTGCTATGCTTATGGGCATCTTGCTTAACAGTTTTGCTTACGGGCATTTTGCTGGGCTGGTTTGCTTGCGGGCATTGCTTTTTCTGACAGATTTTTTAACATTGAAAATGTACACCAATGAAATCTTACTACAATTAAATATTTCACAATTTTGGGTTAGGACAGGTGCAAGAGGGTAACTGATGAAAGATGTTAGGATAATGATGCAGTCTGACAACCAGAATGACCACTTACCAACAGCATTATTGATCATCAACACATTTCTACTTCAATGCTCAAAATAAATCCTCATAAATTATATATAAATATGGATGGATATCTGTCTGCCATTTCATATTCTAAACTGCCAGAACAATATATCTAAATGTGGAGTATTTCCAGGATATGGTTTTGATAGAAACCTGCAGAAATGTGTAACAGCCCATGGACCTGTAATAACTACCTATGAAGAAAAAAAGGCTAACAGAGAAAGCTTTTACACTGTAGAAGCATATAAAACATGCAAAGGCTGATTAGATAAGACAAAGCATGAAATGAAAAAAGGGGCTCTGAATGTAACCTACATGGTATTCAGAAGTGCTTCTTTAAACCATGACTTTTAAAATTCAACAAATTAGAGGAGAGTTAAAAATTATAAGTTTGATGAGATCGCTGGAACTCATCAAACTTAAAATAAGCCTAACTTAAATAACTGTGCACTACAAGCAAATTATAGATTCATTTCATGGTTTCATTATTAAGAATCTAAAATTAAACAGGTAATGTGCAATATTTCTTTGGGTCTTTCGATCTCACAGTCATAGTCAACATAAAAACACATATTCACAGGAGAAACCCAGATGTGTAAATGCAAAAGATTGGGGGATAAATGAAAGCTATGTATGTGAATTTATACAAACAGATGTTTTTACAATAAATATTTTTTTCCCTTCATGCTCTATTTTACTACCAGAACTTCAGTTCCAGTATTTTCACAAAGTCTATAAAAATATTAGTGTGGGACTGTTTGGTGTTCCTAAATAGAAAAGAGTGAACATTTCTTACAGAAAATACCATGTAAAGCCCACATTTGACCATGTTTAACTGAGCAGACAACAAAGTTTCCAAAAAACAAAACAACCAAAAAATAAAAAGGCTGACAGAGTGAAAGGCAGGAAGAGGAAATGGGTGCTTAGTTCTTGATTAATCTGCAATCCCCTCTTCTGACAGGTGGCCACAAGAGATTTAAAAGAAGTTTTTCCTCTCTTTGTCCCTCTTGAGTGTGGTGGAGCTGCCTGCTTACTGGGCCTGGGACTGCAGGAATTCAGCTGCCGTTTTCTTCTGCTTGAAGATGCTCAGCTCGTCATCAAGAGCCTTCTTTTTATCTTCTAGCTTCTTCTCATCCTGGTGCAGCTTCTTCAGACGGTCGAACTTTTCATGCAGCTCATTCTCTGCCTCCTTCAGCTCAGCCTCTTTCTCTTTCACTTTCTGAACAAACATCTGCCTCATCTCTTCTTCTTTCTTCTGCAGCTCACCCATGAACTCGTTCCTTTTGGCCTCATAAGTCTCCTGCAAACTGAAAGGTTTGCTGTCAGGATTAATGTCTTTAAAGCCCATCTCCTCCAGTTTGCAGCGACGGTAGAGCTCATAGTGGCGTGTGTGGGTCTGCTCCCTCAGATCCTCCATGTTCACTCGGATCAGCATCTCTCTCAGCTTCACAAAGTCGCAGTGGTTCTCATTTTCCACCTGAACAGTTCCCCGTGGGTACTGCCGTGCTTTTACCATCTTATTCCCGATCTTCACTTCCTCGGTACTTCCCACTACTGCAAATGGCAAATGGCCGTTCATGGTGGAGTTGATCTCTGCCACAGTCTCATCATCAGTGAGGAACTGGTAAATCTCCACTCCGTTGCTGAGGAGCTCACTGGTAATCTTAATCTTGAACTTGGCCAGTTCACTCTTTGAGATGGCGTCCGACCTCGCAATGACGGGGATGATATTCACCTTACTGTCCAGCTTCTTCATGGTCACCAGGTCCAGAGATTTTAAGGAGTGTCCAGTGGGAGCGATGAAGTACAGACAGGCATGGATGCGCGAGTCGTGGTAACTGTGCAGGGTGCGCTTGATCTTCAGTTCTTCTTGAAGGTAGGCCTGAAACTGTGTGTCGATGAACTCCACAATAGATTTGTAGCTGTCCTCTTTGTTTATTTGGTCTCCGAAGCCAACCGTGTTAACGATGGTGAGTTTAAGGCGCACGTTGCTCTCCTGCAGCTCAAACGTGTTGGACTGAGTTGCACTCCAGGCTGGTTGTGCTGAGTCGGCTCGCCCTCAAACTTGGTGTTGAACAGGGTGTCCATGAGAGTGGACTTTCCCAAACCTGTCTCCCCAACGCAGAGAATGTTGAAGCAGAAGTCATGGTTAACAGACTTGTTGACCAGCTGGTCTAGCATGCTGTCAAAGCCAACATGGCCAGAGAGTAGCACTGCACGTGCTCCCTCTCCCTCATCAAATCCCAAAAACGCCTCCCTTACTTCTCAGGCCACCTCACTTTTAGCCAAATAACGCAAAATGACAGATCTGGGCTTTGTTTGTGACATCCGTTGTCTCGTCTACTTCTACGGTAACAAATAGGGCTGCATTAATCTCTGGAATAAAGTTAGTTTCGCGGGCACTGATTTTGCCATGTTGCTTAGCAGCACCCTTGGGATGTCTGTTTATGTGCCTCGCCTCCACATATCAGCTTTACTTTTTTGCTTGTGTAAGTTTGTTTGTTTTTCCCTGTTTGCATTTTGCACTGTATTCTTTTGTTTTGTTCTGTTATTTTTCATTGTTACAGTGTTGGTTTGTTGCTATTTTTCTTAATTCTGGTTTTGGATCTAGGCTAATTGTTAAATTAATGCATTTCCCAGCCTCAAAAATGTTGTTTCATGTTTGTTTTCCCACACAAACAACTTACTATTGATGGGGTGCATGTTGGCTTAGTTTAAAAATTCTTTTTGCGCTTCATGGAAGAGTGATTTTATATTTGTGAAATATAAGTGGCCTCACTCTAAAACTCTAGACCAAGAACTACTACAAACGTTTTAAGACCTTGTACAAATAGATCGTTATCTATTACTTATAGGTTATCAAAACTGAACCAAAATCTAATTTTTATAGTTACTCTTTAGGAATAACTTGGTAAAAGTTTCCAGCCCTTTCCTTTTGATATACCCCAGCTCCAAAGTCGTTTGATTTAAGTAAAGTAAGGACATGACAGTTTGCATAAGTCATGAGGTTTGAACGAACACCAATAGCAGCTCAGTTTATCACATACTGCAGAAAGCCTCTGAAGGACAAAAAAGAAAAAAACTTCTTTACATTTCAGGTATGTTTTAATTCTCTACAGCAGTTCTTAAGTTATTTCCTTTCACTTAAGGGGAAATGTTTTTGACATAAATTTGTGACAAATAAGTGACATTTCTTTGGATAATCTTACTTATAGGAGTAATATAAGTTAACCAAAACTAGACACTTTAGCTAAAGAAGCCATGGAAAGAAGCGTAGAGATCTCAAAAAATAGAAATCCACAACTAAATGGACCAGCCATGAGACACTCTCAAATCACCACAGCCCAGCTCTCTACTACTACTACTACTACTAATAATAATAAATATAGCTGCAAGAAGCAGTTTCAGGACCAAGCACAACAGAGACAAAGTAAGGAGCTAAGCAAGCATAAGAACATGGTCATGATTATACATATCAAGTTACAGTGCAATGAGGAAACATTGAGGGAGCATCCATGTACCTTCAGGGAGTGAACTTATCTTTAGCTCGCACTTTTTCTCTTACGTCTTTTCTGACGGGCCCTTGAGTTTTTTCTAGTGTAAACTTTTGCCTGCATCTGCTCTTCCCTGTCAAGCGGATGTCATTAACAGCGTCATAGTAATAAAAAGCCAATATCTGTTTTCTTTATTATTTACTACACTTGGGAAGCCTCCTCTTATCTCCTAACAGCGTGAAGACCCCCCCTCTCCCTCATCTCTCTCTCTTTCACTGAACCATGGGTAAGTACAATCTTTTCCTTATCTATCCTCCCTGCAGTGCTCTGTCCAGCCCTATGTATATTTTATGTGTATTTAAGTATTTTGATATCCCTGATTTCTAGATGTACGATCCAAACCCATAAACCCTGGTTCTTCTAAACTGAACCCTGGATCTTCCTTTGAAAGGAAAACAGCGACAGTTCCCTCCCAGACCCACTTCACCGGGCCCCTTCTCAAACGGCATAAAGTGGATTCTGGCACTCAAACATGTTTAACCACGCTGCCTTTCAGGAAAAAGAGAATGGAAGCATCTACACAGACATGCATCGCACTCCAAAGAGAGGAATTAACGCATTCACTCAAACATCTATTTCGGTACCAGTCATGAAGAAAAGATATTCGCATGCGGCTGTCCAGATGTGCCACAGAATGTCATATGGCAAACTAGCCAGATCCCTACTGCTTCTAAAGGCACCCAGGCTACCCAAATCCCCTGGGCTGTGAACAGGAAAACCATGCATCCCCCAAGATCTTATGTAAAACCCATGATTGTTAAAAAATAATTCTGTGTTTTTTAATTAAAGTACATAAAGTTTTCCAAACTCTTCCCCTGTGTGTGTGCATGTGTGTGTTGGCGTGTCTATTTTACATACGCACAAATTTTCTTATCTATCCCTGCAGGCTCACCTTGCTTGGGCCGCTTCGACACGTTTTTTCAGCCCTAGAAAAGGAGGGTTTTCCTTTTTAATTTCTCTATTTTCCATTTTAATCTAATATAATTTCCCAACGAATGATCTTATCAGGATCTCCATGTTCCTCACTGGGATGGTGTCTTATCTCCTTCAGAGCTACCCCTCCATATGTTCGAAGAGAAAGAACGCTTTGTCAACTTTGGACAAATAACAAGCCCGCATGCATGCCTGAGCCTCTTCCACCCACTCGTCAATGCCTGTGCCGGATTTGCCACTAAATTTTGGACATCGTCTGTCCCTGGGCACAAACACAAACCGTTCCGGCACCACAGGACCAGCATCAACTGGTTGGGGAAGGTCAGGCACTGCCATGGTGGCAACAAGAGCAGCTGTGCTAGGACCAGTAATTCACCTGGTATCTGTTCATGACACTGCTCAGGTCATTGTCTGCTCTCAACATACCACAAATTCTCAACTAACTCTCACTAACTCCTTCATCTACTCCTCCTTACCTATAACCACTACACTCACCCCACAATGGAACAGGACAATGGATAGATTCCCCCAAAAGGTCAAAATGCACACTGCTGTTTTACTTCTGAAAAAAGGGAAACAAATCACAACCAATGTTAAATAAAACAGAAGTATACCCATGTCTCACTTAAATAAATCCTTGCCTTACCAGGTAAATTGGTAATTTTTTACCAGGTAAAACCGGTAATCAAAATTTAATAAATCTGACTACGCCACTCTGGGGGAGAACCAGGGAAATACTCCCAAATAAAGGCACACAGATAAATTTTACCAAGTGAAGGCAAAGAACATGAGAGTGACTCACTGGCTCCTGGAGAAAAATAAAACACCAATTAACCCAAAATTGCACAAAAACACTAAACAATAAGCAAAGAAAGAAAACCAAAAATATTAAAGACACTGTGGTGTGGTGGCTATAAAACTCAGGCCCACTGATACCACCACATGCAATAGAGGCAGTAAAACAGAGTAAAGTACAGCTGATATGCAACACAGCGGAGGCAAAGCACATAAACAGACAGCCCAAATGTGCCTCTAAGCAGCACAGCCAAAGCAATGCCCCTAAGTGAACCAGCCCATCAAAATGCCCATAAGCAAAGCAGTCAAGCAAAGCAGCCAAGAAAAATGGTCAAGCAAAACAGGGAAGAAAAACAGTCAAGCAAAACAGGGAAGAAAAACAGTCAGGCAAAACCGGGGGAAAAAAACAGTCAAGCAAAACAGTCAAGCAAAACAGTAGCAGCAGCGTCACATGTAGCATCTTCGGCTAAGGATTTGTCATAGAGAAGATTTAGATGCTCAACTCCCTATGCTTACCTTAGCACAGAGACCGGAGTGTCAAACTAAATCTACCAAATCCCAATGTGAAAAAGGGTAAGGCGTACTTACCGCTGGGTTAAACAAACACCAGACACAAAGTTGTATGATTACTCACAGGTACCGCGGCTCAATATACCAACCACCAGCTAATGTTGCCATAATTGAATGTGATCTCTGCCGCGAACTCGCCATAACACATGTGCCACCTGCTCCGATCTAAAATTATATATAAACATATTGGCCTTGAGATGTTCACCTCATTAGACTGTGAGCTAAGTCTCAATGTACCCGAATGGAAACAGGAACTGAAACAGAAATACTAGTGAACGAGGAACCCCGAATCAACAACACACATTTGCACCTGTAACTGTGTGAACGGAGGAATTGGATTAATTAATTATTAATTTAGAACACCTCTACTGTGTGACATCAGTATAGTAGAAAGTCAAGCAGTGCTAGTTGTGTTAAAGGGAACCTGAGTATGAGCAGCGTTTTAACTTTAGGTCTATTGTATCAAACTCAACTGTCATATCAAATTTATCAACTGTTCAATGATTGAGGCTTGAGTGTAAACTGTTCTTAAAAACTAGTCTTTAGTGTATCCAAGGAAGAACATCCACAGCCATCTGTAGGGTGTCCATGTGGTACCTTCCACAGTAATCATATGGTGATCAGCAGTGAGTGCTTTTTCTTCAGTGCAATAAAGACCATTTATAGACCATCAAGGGCAGGACCGTAATCAGACGGATCAGTCTTCATCTTGAATCAAGAGGGCCTAAAAAACCATTCAACTGCTCAACAGACCCTCCACTGTAAGCCCCTCAGCATTGGAGCAACTCTCCTAGCAACCTCTCATGGAAGAACTCAACCAACCACCCATGATCACCAAGCTCACCAAAATAAAAACAAACAAACAAACAAGCAAAAAAACAAACAGCTGAACGTGGACAGAGCACCTGGAAAGGACAGCATCCCAGCAGGAATATATCTAGCCACTAGGCAATAATTCAGTGCATCTGAGATAATTCAGTGCATCTGGGAACATGAAAACATGTCTGTTGACTTACCCTGATTGTAAGGCTGTACAAGAACAAAGGCAGCAAAGAGGACTGTGAGAATTACAAGGGTATCTCACCCTGCTCTCCATTGCAGGCAAGATTAAGCATTATTTTAAACAGACTCATCCACATAGCATAAACCAACATGCGAGAGGCCCAGTGTTGATTTCAGACAGGTCACAGTACTGTGGACATGATCTTTACAGTGAAGCAAGTTTCTCGTCATCCCAGCCTGTCCCTCAATCAACCACAACCTCACTGTACAGCTCGACTCACTCACACTCATGCCAACCAGGACGGCCAGGAACCTTGGGGTGATTCTTGATAATGGCTTGACCTTTGCAGACCATATCTCAGCAACTGCAAGGTCCTGTAGGTTCATCCTTTACAACATCAAGAAAATCCGACCCTACATCACCAAACAGGCTACACAGATTCTAGTCCAGGCTCTTGTTATCTCTAAACTGGACTACTGCAACTCACTGCTTTCAGGCCTCCCAGCCAGCTCCATCAAACCCCTTCAGATGATTCAGAATGCTGCGGCGCGCCTCGTCTTCAACCAGTCCAAGAGAACCCATGTCACACCCCTCTTCATCTCCGTCCACTGGCTTCCTGTAGCTGCCCGCATCAAGTTCAAGGCCTTGATGCTCACCTACAAGACCTTGTCAGGAACAGCACCCTCCTACCTCAACTCTCTCCTGAAGGCCTACGTTCCCTCTCGCAATCTGCGATCGATTAGCGACAGACGTTTAGCAGTTCCAACTCAGTGTGGTGCTAGGTCCCTTTCCAAAACCTTACCCTAACAGAATCTCTCACCATCTTCAAAAACAACTAAAGACCCACCTCTTCAATGAACACCTAACAAACTCATTAAAAAAAAAAAAAAATTGCACTTACACCTCTACTCTGCACTTTGCTTCTTCTGGAATTCAATTAATGGATCTCGTATGGTAGCACTTATTGTATTGTTCTCTGCTTGATATCGCTTTGCTTGTATCTTTCTTATTTGTAAGTCGCTTAGGATAAAAGCGTCTGCTACGTGCATAAATGTAAATGTAACTGTAGTGTAATGCAAGTCCAAGAAAAGTGTCTGGAACAGAATTTATACTTCTATTCTGTTTTCATTGACTTGATCAAGGCCTGTGGTACAGTCAACAGAGACTGTGAGATACGGCAGCCCCCACAAGTTCATCCACATCATCAGGTCTTTCCATGATGGCATGACAGGCCAGGTGCTCTCCAGTGGTGACCAGTCAGTCAGACCAGCAAAAACAAACACCCCATAACATCATTCAGGAGGTCTGCACATAGATCAATCAATCATAATTATGTTGAGAGATGTACACCAAAGATAATATTACATATGGTCTACACTTATGTCACCATCTTAACAGCTGTCGTTAAAGGTCATCACCAACCGTCATTTTCTTGACAGGTGAAAGTTAAAAATGGTTATTGGTTTATATAATAAAAGTTTGTTGTTATCTGTTGCGTCCCACCCGCACCCCCACACATACGTTAATGAAATAATAAATAATGAATTTCCATACACATCCAAAAAAAAATATGACTGACACACACACATATGCACACACACACACTAACATACATAAGGCTGATGAAAAAATAACTAAATGAATAATAATGAATTTCCATACACATCCAACCAAAAATATCACACACACGCACACACACACACACACACACACACACATACACACACACACATACACACACACACATTCCTTCACATAGAATGTATTCAGACATAGTATGGTCATGTGCTTTCCACACACACACACACACACAGACACCCACACACAAAATAATGAATTTCCTTACACATCCAACCAAAAATAGCACACACACACACACACACACACACACACACACACACAGACACACACACTCTAAAAACAAATGTTTAGGCTCAACAAAAACTTCTAATGAATTTAGAACTACATCGAGAAATGACCTTTTCCTCTACAATCAAATGTTTTTTCAATTAACACTTAATTAATAAGTTGTATAATAAATACAAGTTTTATGTTGATTACTCATAAAAATTAAGTTGCTCCAACTAATTTTTTCACAACATTTAAAAGGAATTTAAATGTTTTGTACTTAATTACCATAACTATGAACACAGGTTTTTAAGTTGACAATCATTTAAAAAATTCTGTTGCTCCAATTGCATTTTCTCCAGTAGAATGCGGCCTTTTAAACCAGGAAAAATGACTAACTTTAAGTTGTATAACAACAACTAAAATCCAGTATAATCTACAATACAAATATCATACCTAACATCTCTGCAGGTATTATACACATGAAAGCACTGAATGAAATGAGCAATATAGACAAAAAAAGAAACACTCTGCGTCTACTACTTTTATCCCTCTCATAGACCTATCCACAGTCCAAAGGCTGCTAATTCTGCTCAAAGAGCAAACTGACTACAATGGATCTAGAAGGTTATATGTGTGAATGACAAAAGATTTATTTATTTATTTATTTATTTTTTACATGTGTCAATACATGAAATTAGACACATGTAGTTACACGAATAAGCAGAAATTTAATCATGCTTTTCCTTCCTATGGCACAAATGAAAAGCCCTCTCTAGATGAACAGATTTGTCATATTAAACTTTATCATCCTTTTCCACTGCTACAGTAAACTAAAGAGTACATTTTCAAATTAAACTGCTAAATATGACTAGCATTAGCTGCGTGTAGTAGTGCAAAATGGTCCATCAACTGTATTAGCAGGTGTAGCCTATACACAAGTCCACTATTGGTCATATCACAATTGAGAATATGCCCAAATTAATTGCTTTAGTAGAATTTATTTGTAAGTGAAATTATACTCACATTGAATCGTAAATTGTATAATATTTGTTCAGTCTACATGTCCTCTAACACAGTCTTAACTGTGTGAATTTTTCCAGACATGTTAAATGTGTACGGACTTGACATTAGTGACTTGAAGTTATCACGCCAATTTCATTAAGTCGCTACTTTCTTCTGGAACTCAATTAAAAGATCTTGTATGGTAGCACTACTTGTACTGTACTCTGCTTGACAGATCGCTTTGTTTGTATTCTCTCATTTGTTAGTCGCTTTGGTTAAAGCGTCTGCTAAATAAATAAATGTAAATGTAAATGTACTACAACTTATATTTTGTTTTAAATCAATTATTGCAGACATTTCAGTTTCAATTACACAGAATATTAAGTTGATGTAATTATCAACATTATTATGTCAACACAACTCATCAAAATAATGTTTACAACTTTAAATATTTACTTAAAACAATCAATTTGAATTTTTATCTTGCAACCACACATTTAATTAATTTGTGGTAGTGAACTACTTTTTAGACAAAAGCGTTGTGATTATTTCTGACGATGAGTTTCCTGAGACAACTGTTCTGTGTTCTTTCACACACACACACACACACACATACATGCATATTCCCTGTCTAACACTCCTGAGCCAGGTCAAAGGTCATCACCAACTGTCATTATCTTAACAGATGTTCGACCACTTAACAGTTTCGTCCATAATGGTAAAAAAGAAAAATGGTTGTACTCCAATGTGAAATAAATCGGTGGATACACACTGAGTACATTTCTGTTCCACAGTCTATAAGGATCCCCACCCTTCACATTATGTGAAGTTTAAACATTTTTATTTTGTGACGGCAGCAAGACAAAACTGCTGTACATTTGGTATCTGGTGATTTTAGAATTAGGCCCCAACTGTCAAATATGTTTAAAAATGTAAAAATGAATAATTTCCACCACAAACTTCTTCAGACAATCATTGTCAGTGTCACGATGTCCCCTTTAGACAGAGCTGCAGCCTGTCGCACGCTTTGAGTGCTCAGAGCCCCAGCCAGAGGTCAACGTGGCGACCTCAGCCCCAGAGCTCCAGCTTGAGACCCATGAGGAGGTTTCACATGCTGAGCTTCAGCCAGAGGTCAACGTGGCGACCACAGCCCCAGAGTTTCAGCCTGAGACCCATGAGGGGGTCTTAGCTCCAGAACTCCAGCATAAGGTCAGGTTCATGCTAGAGGTCAAAGAAGTCATGTTCCTCCCAACTCATGGACCTCCCAAGTCATGTTCATGTCCCAGGTCGAAAAGATGGCCTCCCAAGACACGTTATAGTCTGAGGTCAAGGAGACGGCCAACCCTAGCTCTGCTCGTGCTGTTGTATATAAAATATACATGAAATAAACACGAGGGAGACCTAGTATGAGTAATATGTAATCTTATTGAGAATTCACTGGGCTGGTGGACTGTATGAACGGATGTTCACCTAAGACACAACACACAGATAAGCAAGGCGCAGGGGGATAACATTACATATATTTGATTAAGTGTGGCAGGCCTCAGAGCGTAGGTGGAGTATGTCTGTACGTAGCCAGAAGGTCAACTAAGAGACACACACACACACACATAGGCCTGGTGTGTATGCAGAAAACAGAAATTAATCTGTTTCATATTCTGTTTCATATTCTGTTTCATGAAAAACTATTATAGGGTAATGTACATGCAAGCACTATAAAAAAAAGAAATGTAGAACAAACATAAACTTTACTCATAATGTAGAGATGGTGCGTTTGAAAGTGTCCTTTCTCAATGAAAATCCAGTCAGGAAGCGACACAGACAAGGTCAGGTTATTTTTAAAGAGTGAAACAAGACAAAATATATTTTGGAGCCGGAACTGCACCTGCGTGAAAAGGGTCGCTCAACAGTGCCAACTGATGTACATAATGGTGTTCCGGGACAGCTAACTCTAAACATATTGATGTCTGGTTCATCCTGACACTAAGAAAACTATATAAATAGAAGAGCTTCAGCTCAGGTTTTTTGGATCATCCTTGAGACGTCTCAACTGTGTGATCTGTGTGATCAACAATAAATTTGGACCCTTGCCTCTCCTCAATCACGGGCCCGGTGTCTTACTTTCATCCTTCAACTGGTTAATGTATGTGAGTATCTGTTTCTATGTTAAATATTAATTGTCTTTGGGTAATAGGCAAGTTTTGATACAACAGTGCCAAGTGACTGTCTGAGGTCAAAGAGACGGCCTCCCAAGACACGTTACTGTCCCAGGTCAAAGAGATGGCCAACTCAGGCCCTGCTCATCCCAAGTTCCTGTCCCAGGCCGGTGCCGAAGTCAGTAACAACCAGGTTCTGCTCATGCCAAACTCGGAGCGTGACAGTCAGACCAATTTTCACGAGTGATAGGTGTTCGATAACTTTTTTTGCTTCAATATAAATAAATAAATAAAAACTGTTTTGTGTGTTTATTCAGGTTGCCTTTCTTTAATGTTGTATTTTGTTTGATTAGTATGAGATATACACATAAGCAGAAGAAATCGGGATGGGGCAAATACATTTTGTATTATTCTTCGATTCATCTCATAATGGTCAGCATGGGGGTGATTCTGGGACACTAGAAGTGGGCATGGCCGAATAATGTGCCCCTTTCACAGCGAGCTTGAACATATCACGTGACACACTGATGCTTTGCACAAGCGGGACAGTTAAGGAGTGTGATCTATTCAGACTAATGTCAGATATAGACCACATATAGTTTCACATAGCTTAACAAAAAAATGGGATTTGGTCTGTAAATCTGATTTGGGCTACTGTTGTCTGGAGTGTGAATGTAGCCTAAGAGTACTATCAAGAAAAGTTTGTGAAACCCATTTGCTTTCAAAGAATATAATTGAAGCCTTTATTTATCACTTATACATTACAGCACAGTCAAATTCATTCTTTGCATATGCCAGCCTGTTAGGAAGTTGGGGTCAGAGCACAGGGTCAGCCATGACCCCCAGCCTTCTTAAACACTAAGCCATCACTGGCATTAATTAAAGAATATGAAAAATAAAGGAAGCCAGCCAACACAAACACATGAATTAGAACCGATAAAACTAGTCATTCAATTATAACCAAAGAAATGCAGAAGAAGAAGGTTGTGCATATGAGGGAAAGGGTGTTTAAAGACCAGTATGGAGGAAAGCTGGCTTTTAAATTGTTCCTATTTTGCCACAAAGCTTTTTCAACACGTCCAGCACTTTGGCCACTTTGTGATACCTGTTTGTTTGTATGATCACCTGGGTACAGTGTAGATCTTTTTTTTTCTCTCTACCATTTTCATGTGAAGCCAATTTCTTTTCACCTCACTTAATTCTCACCTATTTCACCTTTTCTGTAATTTACCCCAAGATGTTGATCTTTTCAGGTGCTGGTACACTACTAAATATGTTTTATTGGCATAGACGTGAATTAATATAACTGCCTTTCTGCCTCTTCTGTCATGTTTTCATTTTGTTTCCAGCCCTCTGTGTGCTTGATCTTTTGGGAATGTGCTTTGCATTTTATAGATATGTGTGTATGAAGAAAATCAGCCTTTCCAAAACTTTTATAAATCTAGTGGAATTTTTTGTTCATTCTTTTTTTTTTCTTTTTTTCTTTTTTACACACGACTTTACTAAAATATTGATAAATGAGGCCTATTATAAGAACTTTAAAGCTCAGTGAATTAAACGAACACAGTAATGTGCTCCTACAGGAGGAAGCAGGAGAGACTCAGCAGGGGGGATATTCTGCACATTTCTACACATATTCTGCACATTAATCCTGCACATTAATCACTGATTCTTACATCACATAGTCCATGAATTCTACCTGATCATGAATAAAATGGTTAATTAATGCTTATGATAAGGAAAACAAAAAGAATGTCTATATATAAAAGTTATGCATTTTTAAAGTGAGTAAATAATTATTTCCCCTTCACCATCCCTCTAATAGTGAACTACGTCTTATTACATTTACTGAATAAACATACTACTCAACAAAATTGACTAATGCACTACAGAATTACTGTATTTGAGACACAGCTATAGACTTAGAGAACTCCTTTTTCTATTGCAGTATTAGTTTATTTCTCCTTGTGAAACACCTCTCCATCTGATTGTACTCTCCATTTCACCTTGATGTCCTCTACCATCCCATTATCCTTCAGTTTTTGCTTGATCTGAAAAACAATATAATACTTTTTATTACATAATGCAGGATAGAGGCATTAATCTCTGAAAGAAATCTGAGAGATGAGACCCACCTTCTCCAAGATGGCCACATTTTCTGCAGGATCATTCATATCCTGACTGGACTGGATCTTCATCTTTATGATTTGTTGCTTTGTGCTTACTGGATGTTGAAATGTAAACATGTACAAACACACACAATTACACTTATATTCTAAAATCAGTTTAAATTTTACTGAATATATGTAATAGTTAACATACCTGAGTAACAGAAGAAAGGCAAAATGGTTGAGCACTGTGCATCACCAGCCTTGCCCATATATATAACACCACAATTTTCATTCCGCATGCTATTATCAGGTTGTCCAGACAACCAGCTGATAGTAGAGAAGTTGGTATGATCTACCCACTTCCAGGGGTCTTTTATTAATCCAAACCATGTAATTCCGGGGACTAGCGCCTTTATAAATGAGTTTTCTGTTTCATCTCTCGCACTGGCCAGGTCTGTGTGATACTGTCTGCAGTAAGCCTGAGCTTCAGGCCATTGTACACTATTATTTATGTAAATGTAGCGGTCACTGCCGTTTTTTGTTTCTGTGAGAATAAAACAGAAGAAACTTGAATAATCAAGAAAAGTTAGTCCTTACAAAAAAAGGAAATGTGAACAGGTTATATTTAAAAAATGTTAAAAGGAAGTTTCACAGAAACAAAGAAGGAATATAGCTGTAAGCAGCAATTACAAGGCCAAGCACAACAGAGGCAAAGGAGATAAGCAAACATTATTTTAGAATGGTCATGATTTTATGACAAACCGCTAAGAAGTTATAAGCAAAAATATTTTTTTTCATATCTTGTGAAAACTAGGAGGCACTGTTCTGAAACTGTCCAGGTACTCTCATGTCATTAGGCCTATGATTTGTACTAAGTTTGGTCTGAATACACTAAAGCGTTATGGAGATATAGCCTCATGTCCATTTTGGCTTGCTCGCCGTCGAATTCGTTTGTGCGTTTTTCATGAACGTTTTAACCAATCGACATACATTCCATCATTTTTTGTTTGCATGGAAAAAAGATGATCTGATTTGGTTGGGGTGAAAATCAGACAAACAGTCTAGGAGGAGTTTGATAAAGTTGATTTTTTAAAAAGCTGTGTGCCAAATTTCATAACTTATGTATGTATGGTTCCATGGCTGCCATAGACTGAAGAGAAGAAGAAGAAGAAGAAGAAGAAGAAAGAAATAATAAATAAATAGGGTGCTTGACTCCTAAAAAAGAGCAAAACACTGCACACATTTTTCCTTTGATAGACTGAACCTGTAAACAATTTCCTAAATGCAATAAATGCCAAAGTTAATCATATCAGTTGTGTTTTTTGATAGGTTAGATTTGCTGTTTAATATATTGACACTTCAAACACATTTAAGTTCAGTTAGCATGCTGAAAACACACAGGTCAGAATTTTCTACATTCTCTACTGACACAGTGGGAAAGTGAAAAATATGTAGATTTTACCATCAAAGCACAGAAAGGGGTGCACTTGAGTACATTGCAGATCCGTCCAACCGAAGGGATATGCAGCGGCACAGTTTTGGTTTCCACCACCGTTATTTGGCTCTCCAACATACCAATTTCCAAATATATTTGTCACTGGTTCATATCCAAGGGACCAGTGCCAGCTGGAAATGTTACTGTACATTCCAATCCAAGCTCTGGAACTGAATTTCTGACTCTGTACTTCATTCTGTAGTTGGATCACGTCATCATTACTTTTGATGATAGCCAAGTCGGTGTATGTGGCTTGGCAGTAAGTCTGAGCATCAGTCCACTTTCTTCCCTGCTGGACCAGAAAGTACTTACGGGTCACAGACTGGACAAGGGGGACAACTCCTGTGGAGAAGAGTTTTAAAAGATTTTATGCAATGTTACAGCTATGGTTCCACTAACGTCCTTGTTTAATTTTACTGTTCAGTGTAAAATATGGTATTATAGTTTTCTTGGGTGAAAACAAAACAAAACTAAACAAAAGAAACACTGATTTTTCTTTTGCTATTTATAAAAAACATCTTGGAAAAACTCAATAATTTTGACACTATCTACCTCTTGTAATCCTACATATCACAGTTTTTGGCTCAATTCTCAAATTAGATTTTTTTCTCAAAACAATAAGTTCAGATCTCTGAACAGTTAGTTCCCTTTCAAAGGAAGGCGTTGCATTTAGCATAACAGGAATGCCTTGCACGCGTGACTGGTATCTGAAACTTGTGTAAAATCATGCCTCTACTTATAGGTCTGCCATGATCATGAGGTGATGTGGCAATTAAGCGCATCGCATTATATATATATATATATATATATATATATATATATATATATATATATATATATATATATATATATATATATATATATATATATATATCTATGGCACCTTCCGAGGCAGCCAGCCGTCTCAGGTTCGGGGGATCTCTTATAGATACGGAAGAGGGAGCTTTGGAGGGAGCTGAAGGTTCGAGTTGCCAAACGTCAGCCTCGAAACCTTAATGACTTGGAGAAGATCTGCAAAGAGGAGTGGGACAAAATCCCTCCTGAGATGTGTGCAAACCTGGTGGCCAACTACAAGAAACGTCTGACCTCTGTGATTGCAAACAATAGTTTTGCCACCAAGTACCAAGTCATGTTTTGCAGAGGAGTCAAGCACTTATTTCCCTCATTAAATTGCAAATCAATTTATAACATTTTTTACATGCGTTTTTCTGGATCTTCTTGTTGTTATTCTGTCTCTCACTGTTCAAATAAACCTACCATTAAAATTATAGACTCATCATTTCTTTGTCAGTGGGCAAACGTACAAAATCAGCAGGGGATCAAATACTTTTTTCCCCCTCACTGTAAGTTCCCTTTTGGACAATGGGGCCATAGAACATGTACCCCATTCCTGAAGGGAGGGAGGTTTACAGCCATTATTTACTGTTCCGCAAAAAAGTGGGAGTATGTGGTCAATTTTAGATCTGCATCATCTGAACCATACTCTTCGGACATACAGGTTCAGAGGCTGACGCTCAAACTTATCATGCCACAGACAACAGTTCGAGAACTGGTTTGTGGTGATAGATCTAAAAGGTGCATAATTCCACATAGGAATATCGCTAGCTTTATCCCCTTGCACCTTTACAAAGTGCATGGATGCTGCTCTGGCTCCCTTGCAACTCCGGGGATTCCGGGTACTGAACTACCTGGACGACTGGTTAATTCTAGCACGATCCAGGGAACAGGCGATTCAACATCGAGATGTTGTTCTCGCCCACATGAAGAGCTTGGGGTTCAGGTTTAATCTCAGAAAAGTATGCTTTCCCTGGTGCAGTGGACAACTTTTCTAGGGGTTATAAGATTCTACTACGATGAGGGCATTTCTATCCCCAACATGCATAGTGTCAATCCTATCAACAATGAGCAAGATAAAGCTGGATCTTGGGAGACTTCTGGCGTGGAGTCTACATATGTGGCCGAGGTCACATCTGTATGATGCTCGCCCATCACTCTGCTCCCACAAGCTTTAGCCAGAGTTTGCCAAGACAGTCTGCTAGTAGCACCTTTTTGGCCAGCTCAAACATGGTTCTGAGAGATAATATCCCTACGAGATGGCACTCCTTGGGAGATTCCCGTCTGCAGGGATCCACTGTAGACCCAGTAAACTGCACAATAGCTACAGTCCTGGAGCTCCTACAAGAACATTTATCAGCGGGGTGGGCTCCTTTTACAATCAGGGTTACTTGGCCGCTGTTTTGACCAGTCATGCCCCTGTTGATGGAGCCTCTGTGGGGCAACAGCCTCTAACTTCAAGGTTCAGGCGTGGTGTCAGATGGCTGAGGCCCATCTGCAGGCTGCACATACCTTCCTGGGACCTTCTGTGGTCCTGGAAGATCTGTTGGGTGCCCCATTCAAGCCCCTAGAGTGGATCTACTGTCTCAAGCCGCAGGGCTGAACTTCGGAACACCCTCGGCCAGAACTACGGAAATTGTGGGTCTGGCCCCTAAGGGGCACAAGCTGATAGATTCTGGTCTCACAACTGTGATTGTAGAAAGCATGTTAAATGCTAGAGCACCATCCACAAAGAAATTGTATGCACTCAAGTGGTGGCTTTTAGTCTTGTGGTGTGAGGAACATCAGCTAGACCCAGTGAACTGCGGAATAGCTACAGTCCTGGAGTTCTTACAAGAACGTTTCTCAGCAGGGTGGCTCCTTCTACAATCAGCTTTACGGGGCTGCCGTTTCGGCCAGCCATGCCCCGGTTGATGGAGCCTCTGTGGGGCAACATCCTCTAACTTCGAGATTCATGCATGGTGTCAGACGGCTGAGGCCCATCTGCAGGTCATGCATACCTTCGTGAGACCTTGCTGTGGACTTGGAAGGTCTGTCAGGGGCCCCATTTGAGCCCTTAGAGTCAGCCTCTGAGAAGCTTCTGACTCTAAAGGTAGCTCTTCTACTGGCCCTGACATCTCACAAGCGAGTGGGAGATCTACAAGCTCTCTCGGTTGCCCCCTCTTGCCTTGACTTTGCCCCTGGACTAGCCAAGGCCTTCCTGTATCCTAGGCCGGATTATATTCCTAAAGTGCCTACATCGGCTGCCCACCCTGTGGTGTTGCAGGCTTTCTGCCCTCGTCTGTTCCTCACACTGGAACAAGAGAGGATGCACCTGCTGTGTCCAGTAAGGGCTCTCTGTACTTATGTTCACCGCTCCGGCCAGTGGCGTAAGTCAGAGCAGCTGCTGGTCTGCTTTGGTGGCGACAGGAAAAGTGATGCTGTGTCAAAGCAGCGCATCTCTACTTGGATAGTGGAAGCAATCTCTAGGGCTTACGACATGCGGTCTCGCCACGCCTCTGGGCATAACAGCTCATTCCACTAGGGCGGTCGTCTCCTCGAAGGCTTTGTCCAGGCTTTGTCCAGGCTTTGTGTATCCTGTCAGGATGTGTGTGTGGTGGCAGGGTGGTCTATGCCACACCGATTCATTCGTTATTACAGCCTGGATATTGATTCCACCCCGGGCTCAGTGTCTTGCAGTGACCCTAGGGCTTGGGTATTTTTGAACAGGCCGTACCCTCGGTATGACGGAGTGGATTTTCCCGTTCCCATCCTGTTATGCTAAATGCAACATCGAACTTTTCCAACTTTGAAAGGGAACGTTGGAGTTACGCATGTAACCCTGTTCCCTGAGAAGGGAACAAGACGTTGCATAGCACTGTCATACCAGGGCAGGCCTGTGAATTGTGTCTTCGCTTCAGATAATAGAGGCTGGCGGCGTCGTTCACAGGTGCCATATATATATATATATATATATATATATATATATATATATATATATATATATATATATCATGCGACGGGCTTAATTGCCATGTCACTTGATCATGGCAGGCCTATAACTAGAGGCATGATTTTACACAAGCTTCAGAAACCGGTCACATGCGCAAGGCATTGCCATACTGTTATGATAAATGCTATGTCTCGTTCCCTTCGCAGGGAACAGGGTAACATGCGTAACCCCGACGTTCTACCATACAAGATCTTTTAATTGAATTCTAGAAAAAAGCAGTAACTTAACAAAATTGACTTGATTACTTCAAGTCACTAATGTCAAGTCCATACACATTTAACATGTCTAGACAAATTCAGACAGTTAAGACTGTGTTAGAGGACCTGTAGACTGTACAAATACTATACAATGGATGTTTCAGTGTGAGTATCATTCTCCTGTCGGCCGCTGTCGGTTTTTGGTGCAATGGCACCCTCTACCGACAACTCGGAGTCAGCGAAGGTGTATTGGCTTCCCATTGGGGAAGGAGGAGTCATGACGCGAGCTCTAAGGTCAGGCGGAGAGCCGGACCCGGAAGACAGAGGAAGAGATAGAGCAGCGCTCGTCTCTGGCTCCTCTTCCAAATCCATACAAGAACCCCAGGACCTGAGATCCTGGACCCCAGGACCTGAGATCCTTGCAGATCCGCAAGGCTCTGAAACCCAGTAGAGGCATGAAACACAGTAGAGGCATAATTTTACACAAGCTTCAGATACTGGTCACGCGTGCAAGGCGCTCCCATACTGTTATGCTAAATGCAACGTCAAAGTTCCCTTTGAAAGGGAACTACTTGTATTGTTCTCTGCTTGATAGTTCACTTTGCTTGTATTCTCTCATTTGTAAGTCGCTTTGGTTAAAGCGTCTGTTAAATGAATAAATGTAAATGTACTACAACTTAAATTTAGTTTTAAATCAGTTAAAGCAGCAATTTCAGTAAATCAATAAGTTATCAATTTTATCTTGCAACTACAAATTTAATTAAGTTGTGTTAATAGGTCCCTGAATTACTTTTTAGACAAAAGCGTTGTGATTATTTCTGACTACGAGTTTCCTGAGACAACAGGAAACACACACACACACATACATACATTCATATCCTCTGTCTAACACTCATGAGCCAGGACAGAGGTCATCACCAACCGTCATTATCTTCACAAGTGTAGGTCAAAGATTAATATTGGTGGTCCTTCACATAGATCCGTACGTTAAACATTTAAAGATGATGTAAAAGAAACAGGTGTTTTGTCCATAATGGTAAAAAAGAAAAATGGTTGTACTCCAATGTGAAATAAATCAGTGGAGACACACTGAGTACCTTTCTGTTCCACAGTCTATAAGGATTCCCACCATTAATGTAGAGTGACAAATGTTGCGAGTGGAGCTGCCTAATGTAGCCGTAATAATGCGCTGTCAGACCTCTCGAGGGCAGCCATTGCATGGTCTTTCCCTAGACACTTTACATAGAAAATGTGCACTACTCCTTGTGAGGAAACGGGATCAAGGCGTAACACACTTCCTGAATTATCTCACTCATATTTTTCTCTCTCGCTCATTCCTTTTTTTTGTCTCTTTTTTTAAAGGGATAGAAAAGTCCAGAGATTTTGAGAAAATATAGAGAGGAAATGAAGCATCTTTTTGTTTCTTTACACAAACAACCGACATGCAGTCTCACTGAAGATAATAAGGCTGATGGCGCAGTTCAAAGGTGCCATATATATATCATGCAACGTGTTTAATTGCCACATCACCTTATCTTGGCAGGCCTATAAATAGGCATGATTTTACACAAGCTTCAGATGCTGGTCACGCACAAGGGTGCTCCCCATAATGTTATGCTAAACGCAACGTGGAGTTCCCTTTGAAAGGGAACAATTAACAGTGACAGTCGCACTTACACTTTAGAGAATGTTACTGAGCCAAAGCGATTGAGAAAATTTTTTACATTTTTGTTGTTTAAGGTGTCCTAAACTAGAAATAGTGGGACTACTAGTTCAGGAGGATGAAGTATGCACCCTTTCTGTAAATCAGGTGAAGCCATCATTTTAAATCACCACTTGCACAGCACAGAGCAGCTCACGTACATTTTTTCCCATATGGAAAGTTGCTACACGCACACGCACACACAAACTTCACTCACCTGTGAAAAACAGGAGTATGAACAGATGCTGCTTCATCATTGATGTTGGTAAACTCTAAGAAATAAGAAATAAAATAGAAGAAATAAATAAAATCCCTCAGCAGTCCAATTAAAACTGTGACTACAGTGATATTCACAACCGCAATATACTGTAACAACATATTAATAGTCTAAGAACTACACTAGATACGTAAATTTTGTCATAACAAACTTTGACGTTGGCTTGACAAAGCCAGTCTGAAAGTTTAAAATCTTATAGATTGATACAGATAGATAGGGTGCTCATACTTATAGAGCTGGATAGACAGATAAGGTGCCAATACTTGTAGAGCTAGATAGATAGCTAGAGTGCCAATACTTGTAGTGTTGATTGGATAGATAGGGTGCCAATGCTTTTAGAGTTGTATAGATAGATAAGGTGCCAATACTTGTAGAGTTGATTAAATAGATAGAGAGATAGATGAAGTGAAGAGGCTCTCAACATTCTGTCAGTATGTAATTCAATGGGAGTTTTTGAGATTTTGGGTTGTCTGCTATGGGAAAACTATGAGTCAAAAACAAAAAACAAACAATAGAGCCCGATCAGACTGAACCACTTGAGGGAATGTGCTGAGTATGGTGAAAGTAGCTTGAAACCTCAAGGAGTTATAACAGTCAGAATTTTTTTAAGGAAGTCAATGGGAATTTTGGCCAATTTGAGCTATTGTAATGGGAATTCCGTAATTCTGCAAATCAGATAGAAAAGTCTCACCAACTTGCGTCAGAACAGGTTGGAGGATTTTACAGAATTTGGTGAATGTAGCTTGAGAGCTCTGGGAGGAGTAGCGTTTAGAAATTTTGGGTCTCAGAATAATAATAATAATAATAATAATAATAATAATAATAATAATAATAATAATAATGAGAATGGTGCTTGCAAAATTCAACACTTACATGCAGTTGCACATTCCAGTCAGCAGGGGGTGCATGTGTGTAGGTGTTGAAGCATAACTAACTTGACATATATTGGTATCTGTAATGATTTTTATATTTAACTCAAGATTTTAATATAATAGGCTTTATGGCAGTCCAAACACCCAAACCACAATTGTCCTCATTGAGCCAAATGTTTTGATATGTCACAGGTATTTGTTGTGGTAGTTTTATGATGCCACTTATTTTGGGGGTTAACATGCACGTGACATCATGTGACATTACTAGAATACCCATAATGCAATTCTTCTCAAATCTCCAAGCATTTTCATATGTCACAAATTTGTTGCATTAGTTTAGATAGAAACGGTAGTTTCCATAATTTTTTATTGTTAGTAATAGTTTATCTGTGTGAGTGAGAGATGCATAGTTTTGGTATGTTATTGTTTGGGTGCCGTAAGCAGTGACAGCAAACCACCAAGTCTGGCATTAGAGCCCTTACAGCAGGGTGAATGGGTGACGACTCAGCAGCATAGTTGGAAAGCCAATGCTACTGTCAAACCTCACCCCCAGGAGCATTAATTCTCTCCCATTTACAGGCTTACTTTCCTCAGTGAAGCCTGTTGAAGTGCTTTGGCTATAGGAGACTATTTTGCAGCACATGAATTTAGTTAGGTCTTAAGGGGCACGGGAAGCTTTAGTAAGGGTTCATTCCATTCCATCCAATTGAAAAGTTGGTTGCTCGACCATTTTAAATTCTCCTTTTTTTAGTGATTACCTCTATGTATTGTCATTGCAGAACCACAATTTTTAAATTTTATTTTATTTTACTTGGTTTAACTATGACGGCCACCTTTGTGTTATGGGACACAATACATTTTGGTTATACAGCTGGTTCCGGAAACCTCACTATCTCAGCTCAGGATGCTCTGGGTAACATGGAACAAAAACTGAGCATATTACAAAGTACATGAACATATATAAACGTTTTGTACATTGTTGTTCCTTAGACTTAGAACTTAAGTCCAAATGTAATGCTCAAGATTGCTCACAGTTCCACTTTTAGGATCATGTTATATTGGGAAGGGTTTGAGTTTCAGTTTGAATTTTTTTAGATGGTACCTAGGTAAGTTTATTGTGCCTGCAGAACATTTCAGGTTTGAGACTTTTTTTGTGGGGGTGAGAGAGTGCAATTTTTTAAAAAAATCCTTTCAATTTCAGGTTGAACATCTCTGGTGGTGGACTAGATATGAACTGGAAATTCTCACAGAAATAGGTCCACTATAGAAGCATTCTGCTGTAAAAGTTTTGAGTTTCCTCTGGGAACAGATCTAGGGCTAGTAGAAACTGGGTGGAAAAGCCCACTTTATTTATGCATTTTCAGAAATGAACAGATGTAATTTAAGCATAACAAATAGAAATGAACAGTATTTTACAGTAATTATGTTTATGATTGACATACAATAGCTTATGCTTGTTAATGAGGTCTATATTGATATGATCTGTAACAGGGTTCTTCAAATCTGTAGGACTTATTTCTGTGAAAATTTCAGTTTCATATCTGGTTCCCCACTAGAGATCTTTATCCTGAAAGGGAAAGGAATTTTAAAACATTGCACTCTCACCCCCACAAAAAAAACAAGTCTCAAACCTGAAATTGTATGCATGCACACTATGCTTACCAAGGTACTCCCTAAAAAAATATAAAAATTAAGATTCAAACCCTTCCTATCATAAATTGACTCTAAAAGTGGAATTGTGAGCCATCTTTGACAATTACATTTGGACTTAAGTTCTGTCAAAAGAACAAGAATGTGCAAGGTACATTATATGAACCTTGTAATGTGCTCTAGAGATCAGTTTTACCAAGGAGCTAGGACCAACCTGAGCCATGATATTGAGGTGTCCGTAAACAGCTGTATAACCAAAATTTGTTGTGTTCCATGACATGAAGATGGCCGTCATAGTTAAACCAAGTAAAATAAAATAACTATATAAAACCTGGTGGATTTGCAATGCCACTAAATAGTGGTAATCCCTCAAAAAAAAACTAAAAAAAAAAACTAAAAAAAAACTTTAACATTTAAATTTAAATCCCTGTATGGGACCACTTCAGATGGACTGATCCTTAGATATATTCCAGGAGAACAGAATTTGCATCCATTCTATACTCATCAAATCATAATACGACCATTGATTTAATACTGACTCAGATCATTACTTCATTTCATTTCAGATGTGTCATAATATATGCATCATGCCATACTACCACATCAAGTGTACAATCAACAGCTACTGTACACAGTTTTATTGAAAATCTCTCATAGTTGTTGACCTTGATTTGTTCACTTTCTGAACCCACAGAACTGAATCAGGCGACTGAATGCTTCAGTATTCCGTTACTTTCTAGGTGATGCAAGCGCACTTACAAGAGTAATAATTAGAGAGAAAAAAAGAATACTATGATATTACGATCATACGCACCTTAAAACAGACCACTCAAAAAAGTTAGAACGTAATTGGCATCAAACTAAATTAGTAGTACTCAAAACTGCATGGAAAGAGAGTAAACGGTCTGGAGTGGCAATGATTTTATGAATTCTTTTCTATGACAATACTGAGAATATTTTGAGTATTAAAATTGGACAATTTGATAACTATCTATGTATAAAACGATCAGTAGAAAGATTAGAATCCTTTACTTCTGCCCAACAGATTTAACTAATTTCAGTAATTTCAAATCAACTTTTGCACTAGATGCCTTACCTACACATTTCCCCCTCAAACAGATAGTACCAGAAGCAATCACTTCTTTTTTTTTAAAAATATAATCAACTCATCCATTATGTACCTTAATCCTTTAAACTACCAGTTATTAAACCACTGATTGAAAAACCTGACTTTGTTTATAGTCCATTATGAAACCTCCCCTTTATTTCCAGGATCTTATAAAAAGTTGTAGTTCAGCATTTAGAGTCATACTTGTACAGGAATAACATTTGTGAAATCTTTCAGTCAGGATTTAGGGTCATCAGTACTGGGACAGAGCTAGTATAAGTGGTAAATGACATAAAAAAGTTCCATGACATATTACATGACATTAAACTATCTAACATCTTTTACTTAGTGGTTCTGGTACTAAATTTTTTGCTATAGTTGGTGTTTCTGAAGTCGCAATCACCCTTGCAGGGTAAAAATGTCAGTATGTCCAGGCTCTAAAGAATACTGATATGCCCAACATAAGACATTATCCCACACATCAACCTATACAAAATATTTACATTTACAAGTGGTGGGAAATCACTGAAGTATTGTTGAAGAGTTCTGAAACATACCTGAAATGTTACGGAGGTAAACATTCGTGTTGCAGCTTTTTACGTCTCACTGTTCTTCAAAGACTTTCTGCAACATCTGACAATTGATCAGCTGCTTCTTATTTTCATGTTTGATGACGTCTTTGTTTGCTCACTTTCCACAAAACTTTACATAATCAAATCAGAGTGGATGGACTGACAGGTGACATGTGTTGAGGGATAGCCGATGCACTTGGAGGGCAATTCTAACCCTGTATAGAACCTATACAGAGAAGGCACCCAATGATGGAGTGTTAGGCCTCTAAATAATGCCCAGGAAGAGGGAACTTTCCTCATTGAGTGGAATATCACTAATGGCTTGCGTCTTGGTAGTGGAATATAGGAGCCAGTTGTGCAATTAAATAGCATCTTTTTGCCTCTTGTATTCCTATAAGTAAGATTATCCAAAGAAATGTCACTTATTTAAATTTGTACAAATTTAAGTCAAAAACATTTCCCTGAAAGATTAACTATAAAAATTAGATTTTGGTTCAGTTTTGATAACCTATAAGTAAGAGATAATGATCTATTTATACAAGGTCTTAAAATGTTTTAAGTTAGTTCTTGGTCTAGAGTTTTAGAGTGAGACCATTTATATTTTATAAATATAAATTCGCTCTCCCATGAAGCGCAATAACAATTTTTAAACTAAGCACTTCTCCAGGCCCAGCCTTGGCGGGAACATGGCAGGCAAGCTACAGCTCAGGAGATCTTCCAAACACACCTTAATTCACACCAAAATTATCAAACACTACCTACACCATAAGGAAGCTGTTGTGTCAGCACACTGAGCAGGCTGTGAAGCGCACACCACCAAATGAAGGCAGCTAGCCTCCCCTGTACCATAACAAGGCTCACTGGCTCCTGGAGAGAAAGAAAACACCAATTAACCCAGAAATACACAAAAACATTTAACAATAAGTAAAGAAAGAAAAACAAAATATTACAGACACCGTGAAATGGTAGTTATAATACTCAGGCCCATTGACACCACCACATGCAATAGAGGCAGTTAATAGAGGCCCCCTGTTTTTTTAAATCGGTGTGCCAATGATGACCCAACGAAACACACCCTTGGACTATTTTGGGCTTTCATTCCATGGCCTAAACCAAACCAAAATTCTATTAGCTGTAGGGCCTGGTATAGTGACTGCTCTCATGCCCCCCTCCCCCTAGGCCCGTGGTAGATGGTGCGGGTTTGAATGGTGGCCTGCAGTGGCCCACCCATTCTCTGTAAGGGGATGTCATCCATACATGACCGGCCTTCCGGCAAATAATCATGCCATGAGGGTGCGCAAGATACAAAACCAGGAACCCCAAGGCCACCAGAGACTGTGACCCCCTCATTAACACATACCGACTTACTCTGTGATGGATCAGGGCGATAAGAAACAGGAACAGAGCTGGCCCCTGACTTATCGGAGGATCTCTGGTAGTAACATCAGCAGATCAACATCCGTTGATGATACTTCTACTGACGGCACCTCTTCCACAAAAACATGGGGATGTGTCGAGGCCGGCACCAAACAATTCTTCCGGATCCGGGTTTTCAAGGCAGAACAACGAACGCACCTAACTTTGCCCATGTCATCCACTGGTGCAGTGGTGTTTACTACACCACCTGTCTTGGGTGCCTTCATGACCTGATACACCACTGGGCTTCATAAGTTTTGAATTTTATGATGTCTTCTACCGTCATACTCACATAAATAAACTAACTGACCCTCCTCCAGTGGTGCATCACGGACGTAGGCGTCATGTTGTACCTTACGGCGACCAGCAGCAGCTTCCAGTCGTTCCCATGCCCCCTCAAAAGCTATCTGTAGCCTAGACTGATGGTTCCTCATCAAGTTGTGCACACTATCAACCCCTACCTCCTGGACTCTGAATGGACACGACCATGAACACTTATAAAACCATTCCACCACCAAAATTTCTGTTTCCACTCGTTGGTCCTGAGTAGGCACCACCAAGGTATACTTGGTGAAGACGTCCATCATAGCCAGCACATTCACCAACAAGTCGGCTCCAACACCATGAAGTCTAGTGCCAATAGTTCATTTGGCTGAGAGGCCAATAGATGGCCAATAAAGCTACTAGGAAAAGGCTGTGTGTCCTTGGCCACCTGCCACCGGTCACACTCTCGACATCATTGTGCCACATCGGATATCAGGCCAGGCCAATAAAAACACTGCTGCACCAACTCAGTGGTGCGTTCGACTCCTTGGTGTCCATGTTCTTGGTGTAACTGCATTAAAACTTCACTCTGCAATAGCAATGGTAGCACCAGCTTAAGTTTCTCTTCACCCATCAGAGCGAAACACTCGACAATGTAATACTCTGTCCTGCTCACACATACGGCCCCATTGGTGTACCCAATTCACAACAGTCTTGGGCAGCTGCCGGTGCTCCTCTGCACTAGCAGGCACCCCACGTCTCCCAAACATTAGGGCGTCACCAATAACAGGATCCTCTTCCTGCAAGGACTGCATATCCACTGTTATACTGGGCAGCGCAGTAACTTGCAGGTAGTCAGGTGGCTGAGTGGGTTGTTATTAGTGAAGATGACACACCTCTGCCCTAGTAGGTATTCCCTGAACTTCTCAGTCATGGCCGAGTCAAGTGCAAAGAATTCCAACTTCATAGGGCTTTAGTTTAACATACTGCGCTCAGTGGGCCTAAGACTGTGGCTAGTATAGGCTATAGGCTGCACCTTCCCCCCGTTCCTGAGACAGACCTGCTCCCAACCCCCTATGGCTAACATCTACCTCCAAGATAAAGGGAAGGAGAAGTCAGTATAAGCCAATACAGGGGCAGAGGTGAACCTACTCTTCAACCCTTCAAAACTCGCCTGACACTGCTCCGTCCATGCCGCACCAAAACTTAACTCTGCCCGAGCCCTGGGCTTACGACAAGCAAACCAGATGTTGCAAAGGGGCCGCCAACTGCAACAGCTATCTCCAACATCAAAACCCTCTACAATTGTTGATAGTAACTGGCAAACTCCAGGAACGAGGGGAGTTTTGCCACCCATGTAGGGCACGGCCATTGCGTCACTGCCTCTATCTTGCTCAGATCCATAGACACGCTGGTGGCAGAAATCACATGTTCTAGACAACTTACCTCCTGCTGGATAAACATACATGTAACTAGTTTAGCCTTCAATACCGCTCACTCCAGCTGACTCAAAACCACCTTTAACCACTCCAGATGTTCGGTCACTGAAGAGGAAAACACCACTATGTCATCCAGGTACAAAAGCAAGGACTGACACTGTTGAACCCCAAAGAACCACTCCATTAACTGCTGGATGGTGCTTGGGGCATTGTAGAGCCCAAAGGGCATATGATTCCATTCAAAGAGACTGAATGGGGTGCAAAAAGCAGTCTTCGGCTTATCCCCCTCTGTGACAGGAACCTGGTTGTACCCACTGGCAAGGTCCATAGTGGAAAACCAATGGGCCCCAGATGTTTCCTCTACACGCAGCAGAGGGAAAGCATCTTTCCGAGTCTTTGTGTTCAGCTGGCAATAGTCTACGCACAGACACAATGTGCCATCCTTCTTTTGGGCCAGCACAATGGGGGAGGCATAAGAACTACAACTCTCTCTAATAATGTGTGTATCCAGCAACTGGTTTATATGCGTTTTTACCACATCGTACTCGGACAGAGGCATCCGCCGGTACATTTATCAAACTGGGACAGAGTCTATCAAAGGTATGTAATGAGAAATGAGTCTGGTACATCCTAAATCACCCTCATATGCAGAAAAGACTGTATGACACTTAAACAGTAAGGACTTCACCTGTTCTCATTCAGTCACTGTAGACACCAACAAATCAAGATCCTTGATTTGTTCCTGCACTGAAGGAAGAAGAGTAGGTATCTGATAATTCACTCACGTGGAAACAGATTTAACTTCCATGATGCCATAGGGCAAGCTCACAATAAATACACTATGCAGTCTGCCCAAAACAGAGTTATGGAGAAGCATTACATCTACTTGACCTACATAAATGTCTGGTACATAAACTGTACCACGAGTCGCTCTTACCAGTGCAGACGATGCCAAAAACCTGCAGGCAGCTCAAACTCTGAGGGTTCAAAGAGCACAGTTTCTCCAGCAAAGTGCACTGAGCAAGTTGCGGCTACAACTTTGTGCTGCCCAGAATAAGAAATGCTTTATGACCCCACAATTGGACCCTGCCTAAATGATTAGCATAGGGAACAGCACTCATCTGGTGGCCGTGTTGTAATGCTTGAAACACCGATTCAGAGGCCCCCAACACTGACTGTGCATCAAAGAGTGTGGGACCGTGCTGCCCAAATTGCTCCTGATAGCACCGGCTCAACACATTCATCCTCAGAATACCAGGGACCTGAGCACCGGTGCCACCAGGAGAATCCCTAATGACCAGCATGCCACATCCTGAAATTACCTGACCACAAAGCTCAACGTCCAAATCCATATAGCCAACATGTGGTATTAACGACCCATTGGCTGCATGGAGCTGCAAACACTGACATTCCTTAAGGCGGTCCTGGCCCCATGGTTCAAACTGTTCTATAAAACAACTTTCTGTGATTGTAGACACCATGGAGCCAGTTTCAATCAAACAGGGCACCTGTACCCCCACACAAACAACGAGGTGTGGACATGACGCCATTAGATGGGCTGAAGGACCTAAAGTCATTGAGCCCTGGTCTTTCCCTACCGAACTGTGACTCTGCAATTCAGCGGGCCCTAGTTTTCCGTCGTTTGGGTAAAACTCTGCCCAGCCCGCACCATAGGAGGCACTTCAGGATGAGCTAGGGAAGAAGGAACACGTTCTCTATCCCATTTGTGAGCGAAATGGCTGGGTTTTTGACAACGACAAAAGAGTAATACCTCAGTACAGGATGACCGCTGAGGAAACTGCATACATGCAACAATTTGAGACAGTTGATCTAACTGTTGCTGCTGTGACTTTAATATCTCCTGCAGTTCCCTTAATTCCGACTGAGAATGCCCTTGCACACCGTACTGGATGCCATAAGCCATTGGAACTGACTGACTCCAGCCATTCGAACACTGTGGCATTCCCTCTTGCTCCCACCTAATTTCCTCACCACGTACTGTCAATAAAGTAGAGGCAGGCCGGCCGCGAACTAATTGCTTCAGCTCCCGGCGGAGGGTGCTATCGGCTACATATTCAATAAACTGATCACGCAACACAATTTTGCCATTAGGTATAGCATTGGGTGATTGTTGTTTAAATCTCTCCAAGAGAATCATCAAGGCCAGGGAAAACTCTAACAGAGATTCCCCATCCTGCTGCCTTCTGGAGAAAAGGCTTCTTGGAGGGCTACATATGATTGAGAGCAACCATAGAACTCAAATAGAATTGCAATAATCTTATCGGGATCTCCCCGTCTCTCACTGGGATGGTGTCTAATCTTCTGATCTTCCTCCTCCAAATGGTGGAAGAGAAAGAATGCTTTGTCAACTTTGGACAAATTACGAGCCTGCATGCATGCCTGAGCCTCCTCCACCCACTCGTCAATTCCTGTGCTGGATTTGCCACTAAATTCTGGACATCGTCTGTCCCTTGGCACAAAAGCAAACCATTCCAGCACCATAGGTTGGGGAGGGTCAGGTACTGCCGTGGTGGCAACAAGAGCAGCTGTGCTAGGACCATGTAACTCACCTAGCATAACCACTACACTCACTCCACAATGGAACAGGTCAACGGATTGATTCCCCGAAAGGTCAAAACGCACACTGCTGTTTTACTTCTGAAAAAAAGAAGACAAATCACAACCAATGTTAAATCAAACAGAATTATACCCATATCTCACTTAAATAAATCCTTGCCTTACCAGGTAAATTCTGCTGGCTATGCCAAAATGTGGCGTTTTAGAATGGAAGGAAACATTAATCAAAGTTTAATAAATCCGACTACGCCACCCTGCAGGAGAACCAGGTAAATACTCCTAAATAAAGGCACACGGATAAGTTTTACCAATCGAAGACAGAGAACATGAGAGTGAGACATGAATATCAATACAAAAGCTACATTATATTATAACACTTAAGAATCATTAAAACTTATCATATAAATATAAAATTGCCCTCCAATGAAGCACAATTTTAAAACTAGCACTTCTCCAGGCCCAGGCTTGGCAGGAAAATGCAGTCCAGCTGCAGCTCGGGAGCTCATCCAAACCCACCTTAATTTACATCAAATCATCAGCCACTACCTACACCATAAGAAAGTTGTTGTGTCAGCACACTGAGCATGCTGTGAAGCACACACCACCGAATGAATGCAGCTAGCCTCGCCTGTCCCACACTAAGATTCACTGGCTCCTTGAGAAAAAGAAAACACCAATTAAACCAGAAATACACAACAACACTAAACAATAAGCAAAGAAAGAAAAACAAAAATATTACGACACTGTGGTGTGGTGGCCATAAAACTCAGGCCCACTGACACCACCACATGCAATAGAGGCAGTAAAACAGAGTAAAGTACAGCTGATATGCAACACAGTGGAGGCAAGGCACATAAACACTATATATAAACATATCAGCCTTGGGATGTTCATCTCATTACACTGTGAGGGTGCCTCAACGTACCTGAATGGAAACAGGAACTGAAACAGAAATGCGAGGAACTTCGAATCACCAAGACACATATGCACCTGTATCTGTGTGAACAATGGAATTAGATTAATTAATTAATAATTTAGAACTACTAGGTGACATCAGAAATATTTTTTTTCTATAACTGTATAGTAGAAAGTTAAGCAGTGCTAGGTGTATTAAAGGGAACCTGAGTATTGTTACGGAACGGGACTGGAGGTGGATGCAGGTGCAGGTCAAAGTCTTTATTACTTAGCATATAAACAAACACAGGGAGCAAGGCCTCCACTGACTATACAAACTCTGGACATTTAGCTGCGACTGCTAGTATGCTACTCATTAGCACATACTGTTACGCTTCCTTGACTTGACGAACGTAAACCAAATATAATACTGCACGATGTGCGCAGTCGGGGGGGTCCAAGCGGAAAGTGAACGAAAACAAAAGAGACACTTGACCAGTCAGCGGCCGTACCGCAGTGCCCTCTGCTGGCCGTGGCGTAACAAGTATGAGCAGAATTTTTTACTTTAAATCTATTGTATCAAACTCAACTGTCATATCAAAGTTATCAACTGTTCAATGATTGAGGCTTGAGTGTAAACTGTTTTTAAAAATTGCAGTCTTTAGTCTATCCAAGGAAGAACATCCTCAGCCATCTGTAGGGTGTCCATGTGGTACCCTCCACGGTAATCTGGTGATCAGCAGTGAGTACTTTTCTTCAGAGCAATAAAGCCCATTTATAGACCAGCAAGGGCAGGACCTACACCCATACTGTCATCAGATTGCTCAGCCTTGATCAACGACCAAGAGGGCCTAAGAAAACGCTCAGCTGCTCAACAGACCCTCCACTGTAAATCGGTCAGCATTGAAGCAACTCTCCTAGCAGGCAGTCATGGAAGAACTCAAGCAACCACACATGATCACCAAGTTCACCAAAGAAAAAACAAAATCAAACAAAAAAAACAACAGTTGAACTTGGACAAAGCACCTGGCAAGGACAACATCCCAGCAGAAATATATAAAGCCATTAAGCATAATGACATAATTCAGTGCATCTGGGAACAGGAAAAGATGCCTGCTGACTTACCCTGATTGCAGTGTTGTACAAGAACAAAGGCAGCAAAGTGGACTGTGAGAATTACAAGGGTAATAATACCCTTGTAGGATCAGGGAGATCCTGCTCTCCATTGCAAGCAAGATTAAGCATTATTTTAAACAGACTCATCCACATTGCAGAAACCAACATGCCAGAGGCCCAGTGTTGATTTCACCCTGCTCACAGTACTGTGGACATGATCTTTATCATGAAGCAAGTCCAAGAAAAGTGTCTAGAACAGAACTTAATCTTCTATTCTGTTTTCAATGACCTGATCAAGGCCTGTGACACAGTCAATAGAGACTGTGAGATACGGCTGCCCCCACAAGTTCATTCACATCATCAGGTTTTTCCATGATGGTATGACAGGCCAGTTGCTCTCCAGTGGTGACCAGTCAGTCAGACAAGCAAAAACAAAGACACTCCATAACATCATTCAGGAGTTGCTTAAGGGGGGTGACTGTGCAGTGATGGCCCACAAACATGAAGATTTCCAAGCCATGCTCAGCAAACTCTCAGAGGCCTCAAAAATGTTCCCTGGGAATCAATAAAATAACCTCACTCTCTCTCTCTGTTATGTCTCCTCCCCGTTCTGTCATTGGCTATTGTTTCATGTGTGTTTGAATCGCCCTCAGCCTTCAGCCATTACGAGGCTTATTATCTTTGTACATATACCGTGCACCTCCCAGCACACGGCACGGAATATTGAATGAGTTGTCACTTAGTTTAGAGTCCTCACGATAGATAACCATAGTCTTAGTTCATGTCATGTTTCATGGTTTGTTCCTCGACCCTGTATTTCCGTGACCATGACCTTGATTCCTGCCTCGCCCCTTTATGCCTGTTTGCCGATCGCTTGAACTTTGCATGTTACTGGATTACGTTTGTGGATCACGTTTTGGATTTGTCTGCCTGTCTCTCTTTAAATAAAACTGTTGTTTAACCTGCGATTGCATCCTACCTTATCTCTGTTGCGTCACGAAACGTGACAGAATATTCCGCCATAACATGGATGCAGCAGGAGGACAGGGGAGACATCACGCTACAATGGGAGTATTACTGGCCGCATTTCTTGTCTGTGCAGTTCCCTCAGCGGTACGCCGTTGAACTGCCTCCAGAGACAACGGATTGGGGAGCTATCCGCTGGAGTTCCTCTTCAGCTACCAGGAATATTTCTGCAGCCTTGCGTATCCCAAGCCTACTAAGAGACAGTGGATCGGGTTCTTGGTGTCCAGGTTTTGCGGTCCGGCCTGTGACTGGGCGGAGCAGCTGGTGAGCACTGGGTCCTCTGCCCTCCAGGATGTCACTCAATTTGCATAACTTTTTATGGAGGAGTTCACACAACCAGGGCAGCTTCATGGTCTGGATTTACTGGGGTGGAGAGTCAATGGACAGCCCCAGCCTGACCTGCCCTTTAACCTCTATTATGAGGGGATTGACAGGTCAGCCTCCACCGATCCGCTTCAGGTTCCAGCCAACGTTGGAGGAGGTGGCACTGACATGCATATCTGAGGGCTGCAAGAGGGCGACCAAGCTACAATGCCCTACCTGCAAAAAAACTGGGTCTCCAGGAAGCATTCTACTGCTCTCAGGAATGCTTCAATGCAGCTGGCGGGAGCATAAGAAACTCCACCGGTAAGCCCGTGCAGAGATCCAGCCCGGGGTCAACAGGGTGACCTTGGAGCGCCCATCGGAGGTCTCAGCACCTGAGCCCCAGCCGGAGGTGAACCTGGCGATCTCAGAGCTCAAACCTGAGACCCACGAGGTAGGCTCACCTGCCGAGCTCCAGCTAGAGGTCAACAGGGTGCCCCAGCACCAGAGCTCAACCCTGAAGTCCAAGTCCAGTCTCCAGTCTCTGAAATCCAAGTCATGTCCCAAGTACCTGAGGTCCAAGTCAAGTCTCAAGTCTCTGAAGTCCAAGTCAAGTATCAAGTCTATGAAATCCAAGTCAAGTCTCAAGTCCCTGAGGTCCAAGTCCAAGTCAAGGCTCTAGTCTCTGAAGTCCAAGTCAAGTCTCTGAAATCCAAGTCAAGTCTCAAGTCCCTAAGGTCCAAGTCCAAGTCAAGTCTCCAGTCCCTGAGATCCAAGTCAAGTCTCCAGTCTCTGAAGTCCAAGTCAAATCTCAAGTTCCTGATGTCACACCCAAGTCTACTGATACGGCCGACCACGTTCCGCTCGAGCCCGAGTCTACCGACCCAGTCGCCAAAGTTCAGCCCACGCCCAAGTCTACCGACCCCGTCACCCAAGTTCAGCCCACGCCCAAGACTACCGACACGACCACTCAAGTTCTGCCAAAGCCCGAGTCTGCTGACACGCATAGCTAAGTTCTGCTCATGCCCGAGACTGCTGAAACAAACAACCAAGCTCTGCTCACGTCCACGTCTGCTGACATACACAACCAAGTGTCTGTTGACATGGACAACCAAGCTCTGCTAACATCCCAGTCGGCTGACATCACCAGCCAAGTTCAGCTTGCAGGCTCCGCTGTGTATGTTGCTCTGCCTTCCTGCTCAGCAGAGGACGTCACTCTGCCTTCCTGCTCAGCCGAGGACGTCGCTCTGCCTTCCTATTCAGCTGAGGACGTCACTCTGCCATCCAGTTCAGCTGGGGACGTCGCTCCACTTTCATGCTCCGATGAGGACATCGCCCTGCTTCCCTGCTCTGCTGAGTACAGCGCTCTGTTTCCCTGTTCAGCTGAGGACGTCGCTCTGCTTTCCTGCTGCGCCGAGGACGTCACTCTGCCTTCATGCTCCGCCGAGGACTTCACTCAGCCCGCCTGCCCTGCTGTGGTCGTCGCTCTGCCTTCATGCTCCGCCAAGGACTTCGCCCAGCCTATCTGCCTGGCTGTGGTTGTTGCTCAGCCTGCCTGCCCGGCTGTGGTCGTCGCTCTGCTTTCATGCTCTGCCGAGGACGTCGCTCAGCCTGCCTGCCCAGCTGTGGTCATCGCTCTGCCTTCATGGTCCACCGAGGACATCGCTCTGCTTTCATGCTCCGCCGAGGACGTCGCTCTGCCTTTATGCTCAGCCGAGGACTTCGCTCAGCCTGTCTGCCCAGCTGTGGTTGTCGCTCTGCCTACCTGTTCAGCCGGGGATGTCGCTCCGCTAAGTACAGCGCTCTGCTTCCCTGTTCAGCTGAGAACGTTGCTCTGCTTTCCTGCTCCGCCGAGAACGTCGCTCTGCCTTCATGCTCCGCCGAGGACTCCGCTCAGCCTCTCTACCCGGCTGGGGTCATCGCTCTGTTTCCCTGTTCAGCCGAGGACGTCGCTCTGCTTTTCTGCTCCACCGAGGATGTCGCTCTGCCTTCATGCTCCGCTGAGGACTTCACTAAGCCTGTCTGCTCGGCTGTGGTTGTCGCTCTGCCTACCTGTTCAGCTGAGAACGTCGCTCTGCTTCCCTACTCCACCGGGGACGTTGCTCTGCTTTCCTGCTCTGCTAAGGCTGTACATCGCTCTGCTTTTTTGTTTCGCCAAGAACGCCATGCGGTCTCCAGGCTCTGCTTGGGACATTCTGCCCAGGGGGCCGGGGCTGCCAATGGAGATGGATGTTTCATGGCACTCCGGGAGGAGTGTCCTTGGGGGGGGGGGGGGGGGGGGGGTTGGGGGGTTTCTGTCATGAGTTTCCCTTTAAGCAGCGCGCTGTGGAGCATGTGAGCGCGTGTGCACAAGGAGGTGCGCGAGCACCTGCTTTTCCCTTGTGGACAATCATGACATTTCTACACGTGCATTTGTTTATGTTTCTGTTATGTCTCCTCCCCGTTCTGTCATTGGCTATTGTTTCATGTGTGTCTGAATCCCCCTCAGCTGTCAGCCATTACGAGGCTGATTATGTTTGTACATATACCATGCACCTCCCAGCACACGGCGCGGAATATTGAATGAGTTGTCACTTAGTTTAGAGTCCTCACGATAGATAACCATAGTCTTAGTTCATGTCATGTTTCATGGTTCATGTTTAGGTTCATGTTTGGGTTCGTTAGTTTTGTTCACGCTGGTTTCTCCGCTACCAGTCCCGTGCTATAGTTCATGTTTCTTGTTTTGTTCCTCAACCCTGTATTTCCGTGACCGTGACCTTGATTCCTGCCTCGCCCCTTTATGCCTGTTTGCTGATTGCCTGAACTTTGCATGTTACTGGATTACGTTTGTGGATCACGTTTTGGATTTGTCTGCCTGTCTCTCTTTAAATAAAACTGTTGTTTAACCTGCGATTGCATCCTACCTTATCACCATTGCGTCACGAAACGTGACAAACATTCTCTACTGACAGTATGACATGGTTTGAGAGTGACTCCTGGCTTGGCCTTTTGGCTTTGGATTTCTATTTTTTGAGATCTGTGTTGTTTCCATGACTTCTTTGGCTTCCAGGAGTATGTTATATTTTATATATATATATATATATATATATATATATATATATATATATATATATATATATATATATATATATATATATATATATATAATATGAAATTACCCAGAGAAATGTCATTTATGTCAAAAAAATTTAAACATTTCCCCTCCAAGTGTCCTTCAGAGACTTCCTGCAGTATGTTATACACTGACCTGCTATTTGTTTTCTCACAGACTTGATGACTTTTGCGCACTGCTATGTCCTTGTATGCCTACTTTCCATAAACAAAATTTCTTAAATCAAATGAGTTTGGAGCTTCAAAAGGAAAGGACTGGAGATGTGTACAAAGTTGTCCTTGAAGAGTAATTATACAAATTAGGATTTTGTTCGGTTTTGATAATCTATATGTAGGAGATCCCTATCTATTTATACAAGGCCTTACGAATGTTTGTAGTTTTACTGGTCTCGAGTTTTAGGGTGAGGTACAATCTCTATTATTTAATTGTGCTTAAGGTTGGTTTTATGTCTGAATTTGAGAAAAAATATATTTTGAGTATTATAGTGTTTAGATCTAGTATTACATAATAAATTAATTAAAATTCTGATGGCACATCTTCCTGAAAACATCAACCTTTCACTCCTGATTGGTTAGGCTCATAGAACTGAACCAACATTTAAGAACAGTCACAAATAACTGCTGTTAAAGAAAAGCATTATGGTCCTAGCTTTGAAAGTCAACCATATTCACATAATTTTCCCAAAAGTACTTTTTTTATTTTTTATATTCTGCCAAAAATGTAAGCCAGTGTTCAAAGATACTAAAAATGTACAAATTCGTTATACAAAACCAGAAGAGTTTGAGTGATGCTACTCCTGCACTTTTAACTCCTAAGACACATTTACAGATATCTTTCATACCAAAGCATTTCTTGTGTAATGCAGCTGTAGTTTTCCCATGATCTTTTTCTTAATTTACTTTTCCCTCCTGCGAAAGTCACTGTTTGTGTAATTGCACTAAAGGGCCTATATGTTCCCTACCATTTTGCTGACTCTTTATTTACTCTTGAGGCCCTCTCTTATCAAGTATGAACGAAGCCATTACCTTTACATCTCTTTTCTGCTGAGTTATGGATGAGTGATTTCCCTCCTTATCTATTCCTGTACGGTGTACTTATGGACTCTCATGTCTGCTCTATGTGCGTTTGGGCTTGCATTTTTTATTTTTATGTCTTTACATAAGTGTTTTTCTGCTTCTAGATGTAAGATCCAAAACCCTCAATCCTGGTTCTTCTAGGTAGAACGCCTCCTTTTAAGAAGAAAAAGATGGTGGTCTCCATTCAAACACACTTTACCGGACCTTTTCTCAAACAAATGGAGAAATGTGGATGCATCTACTCAAACACGCCTTACAGTGTCTCCCTTCAAGAAGAGGAGAATGGATGCAACGACCCAGACATGACTTACTGTGCCTCCTCTAAAGAAGAGATACATGGATGTGTCCACTCAGACACGTTATATAGTGTCTTGTGGTACAGAGACACCCAAGTATCCCTCTGCATCCAAGTGTACCCAGGCTACCCAGATCTCCTGGACAGTGAACAGAAAAACTATGTTTCCTTCAAGATGTGAAACCCGTTGTTGTTAAAAAGTAATACTTTGGTTCTGTATTCTTTTGCTACTACAATTGCCCTTACATATGTCAACATATATACACACAGACTGCACAAACCTATTCACCTTATCTCTGAATTTCAGCTGCTTTCACATGTCAAATTCCTTTCGTTGCTATGGATTACAGAGGTATGTGTTTTTAGCTTTGTTGCTTAGCTGTTTGATGCTAGCGTTGTCCATTTACCGTACGATTTATTTGTTTAGTGTGATGTGCTGCTCACAATTAGTGCAGTGTGCCGTCAAGGCTCTCAACTATGATCTTATGTGAAACCCGTTGTTGTTAAAAAGTAAAAATTTCGTTCTGTATTCTTTTGTTAATACACGAATCCTGATTCAACCCCATTTCTGTGTGTGTGTGTCTGTACTTTGGGCTGCTTGAGCATACATACTCTGACTGTGCCTGGGGCCTCACTGCACGTTACCCTTACATATACACACAGACTGCACAAACCCGTTCACCTTATCTCTGAATTTCAGTTGCTTTCACGTGTCAGATGAGGTATCAATTCTTTATATTTTATTACTCTAAATATCTACATAATTTCCTACAATATCTGTCAAATGTTTTAATGATTTTAATAAATGTGGAGTTTGTTTAAATGTGCGTCTAAAGAGACTTTCTCAGCTTCAAGTCCTGTAACTAGCAGTTATTGTGATTTTGTTTACAGATTACTTAATATTATTTGCTTCAATCACACTCATAAATATAACAAATATTTTTTGAAACTCAGTCTGTTTATATTAATAATTTAAAGAAACGAATCCCATACAAATCTATAACTTACACAAATATGGCTAGCCTTTTTAGTAGGACAAAAGTAACAGCACCCTATAATAGGAGAAAGAGTTCTTGTGCCTCTATGGTAGTTAGCTGCACTAGCTGAGCTGCGTTACTGGAAGATTTGACTCACACCGCACTTAGGAGAAGCCTTTTCACCATTCAGTGAGCTTGGCTAAAGATGCCATGAACACACTTTTCATTTGTCTGCTGAGAAAGTTAGCAAAGCTTTTATAAATCTGGTGAGAATTTTTTGTCCAGTTTGGCCTACAAAAAACATTTACACCCATGTTCACTAAAACAATTAATCAGTGTGAGTAGCAATGTAGCAAAGTAGCCTCATTTATCTATAAAACCACCTGCTTAATATTGTGTCGCCAAAACAGCCCTGACCTGTCGAGGCATGGACTCCACAAGCGCTCTGAAGGTGTGCTGTGGTATTTGGCATCAAGACATTAGTAGCAGATCCTTTATGTCCTGTAAGTTATGAGGTGGGGTCTCCATGGATCGGACTTGTTTGTCCTGCACATCCCACAGATGCTCGATCGGATTAAGATCTGGGGAATTTGGAAGACAAGTCAACACCTTTTGTCATGTTCCTCAAACTTCAATTCAATTCAATTCCACTCCTGAACAATTTCTGCAGTGTGTCAGGGTGCATTATCCTGCTGAAAGAGGCCACTGCTGTTAGGGAATACAGTTGCCATGAAGGGGTGTACTTGATCTATAACCAAGAAAGCCCAGGAGTGCTTTCTTTAAATATGCCTAACCAAGTTACACTCGAGATTAGTCCCAGTCCCCTCTCGTACTGACAAGGCCTGTGTGATACTGTCTCTAGTAAGCCTGAGCTGTTATTGTGTACTATTAAATATGTAAAGGTAGCTGTCACTACTAGTTTTTGTTTGTGAGATTAAAATAGATGAAACATTCGGCTTTGTATTTCTATTTTTTGAGATTACAGTGAAATTCATTCTTTGGCTTCCGGGAGTATCTTATATATATATATATATATATATATATATATATATATATATATATATATATATATATATATATATATATATATATATATACACACATACATATATTATAACAAATTATCCATATATTATAATAAATTATCCAAAGAAATGTAATTTATGTCAAAAACATTAAAACATTTCCCCTCCAAGTGTCCTTCATAGACTTCCTATGTTATACACTGACCTGCTATTTGTTTTCTTTCAGACTTTATGACTTATGCACACTGCTGTGTCCTTGAACGCCTACTTTCCATAAACAAAATTTCTTAAATCAAATGAGTTTGGAGTTTCAAAAGGAAAGGATTGTAGACGTTTACCAAGTTGTCCTTGAAGAGTATTTATACAAATTAGGATTTTGCTCGGTTTTGATAACCTATATGTAGGAGATCCCTATCTATTTATACAAGTCCTTACAAATGTTTGTAGTTTTACTTTCTCGAGTTTTAGGGTGAGGTATAATCTCTTATATTTAATTTTGTTTAAGGTTGGTTTTATGTCTGAATATGAGAAATATTATATTTTGAGCATTATAGTGTTTAGATCTAGTGTTACATCAATTAATTAAAATTCTGATGCTGTCACGTCTCGTGACGGAACAGAAGATAAGGCGGATGCAATCGCAGTTCAAATGAGAGTTTTATTTAAAGAAAGACAGGCAGACAAATCCAAATCGTAATCCAAAACGTAATCTAAAACATGCAAGGTCAGACGATCGGCAAACAGGCATTAACTTGGGCAAGGCTGAGATCAAGGTCATGGTATGGAAAACAGGGTCAATAAACAAAACATGAAAAGTGGCATACAGCAAGGGACTGGTAGCGGAGTAAATTAAACTAAACCAGTAAACTAAACTAACGAGCCTAAACATGAAACTGACTATGACTATGACTATGGAACGCATTAAACACCTCTACTCTATTCTAGTCTAATATTCTGCCTTGAATGTTGCGAGGCATGCAGTATATATGCTGAAATGATTACCCTCGCAACTGCTAACAGCTGAGGGTAATCCGGACACACATGACATGACAACCAATGACAGCACGGGAGGAGACATGACATAAACAATCACAAAAGCACATGTTGAAATGTCACTGCTGTCAACATCGGAAAACCAGGTGCTCGCGCATTCACGCTAAGAGCACGCTGCTTCAAGGTGGAATCATGACAGAACCCCCCCCAAGGCACTCCGAGTGCCCCGAGACATCCAACTTTTTTAGGCGGCCCCGGCACCCTGGGCAGAATGTCCCAAGCAGAGCCAACCAAGCCACTACACGGTGTTCTTGGCGGAGCAGGGAAACAAAGCGCTGTATTCAGCAGAGCACTGAAGCTAGGCAATGTCCTCAGCGGAGCAGGGAAGCAGAGCGACATCCTCGGTGGAGCAGGGAAGCAGTGCGACGTCCTCGGCAGAGCATGAAGACAGAGCGACGTCCTCGGCGGAGCAGGAAAGCAGAGGGATGTCCTCGGTTGAACAGGGAAACAGAGCGCTGTACTCAGGAGTGCAGAAAAGCGAAGGGAAATCCCCTGTAAGGCCAGGGAGAGGAGCGTGGGTCTCCATGAGGCCAGGGAGAGGAGCGTGGGCCTCCGTGAGGCCAGGGAGAGGAGCGTAGCTCTCCTCGAAGCAGGAGGGGGGAACAATGTTCGCCATGGAACATTAAAGGCTGACCGATGGCCTCAGCTGAGCAGGGAAGCTGAGCGACGTCCACAGCTGAGCAGGGAGGCTGAGCGACGTCCACAGCCGAACAGGGAGGCTGAGCGACGTCCACAGCTGAACAGGAAGGTTGCAGCTCTGGAGTTGAGATCTCCTTGTAGATCTCAGGCTGGGGCTCTGAGGTCACCAGGTGAACCCTGGGCATGAGCAGAACTTGGCTTTGCGTGTCGGCAGACTCAGGGCGTGAGCAGAACCTGGCTGTGCGTGTCAGCAGACTCGGGCGTGAGCAGAACTTGGCTGTGCGTGTCGGCAGACTCGGGCTTAGGCAGAACATGGGTGGTCGGGTCGTGGGCTGAACTTGGGCGACTGGGTCAGTAGACTTGGGCGTGGGCTGAACTTGGGTGACCGCGCCGGTAGACTTGGGCATGGGCCGAACTTTTGCATTATCCTGCTGAAAGAGGTCTCTGGTGTTAGCGAATACTGTTGCCATGAAGGGGTGTACTTGATCTGCAACAATGTTTAGGTATGTGGTACATGTCAAAGTAACACCATATAATGCCAGGACCCAAGGTTTCCCAGAAGAACATTGCCCCCAACATCACACTGCCCTCGCCGGCTTGCCTTCTTCCTATAGTGCATCTTGGTGCCATCTCTTCCCCAGGTAAGAGATGCACACGCACCCGGCCTCCACATGATGTGATTCATAAGACCAGGCCACCTTCTTCTATTGCTCCATGGTCCAGTTCTGATGTTCACATGCCCATTGTAGGTGCTTACTGCAGTGGACAGGTATCAGCATGGGCACTCTGACTGGTCTGCTGCTATGAAGACCCATACGCAGCTGCAATACACTGTGTGTTCTGACTCCTTTCTATCATAGGCGGCATTAACTTTTTCAGCAATTTGAGTCATATCAGACCAGACAGGCTAGCCTTCGCTCCCCACACACATCAATGAGTCTTGAGCGCCCTTGACCCAGTCGCTGGTTCACTGGTTGTCCTACCCTGGACAACTTTTGGTAGGTACTAACCCCTGCATACCAGGAACATCTCACAAGACCCGACGTTTTGGAGATTCTCTGACCCAGTTGTCTGGCCATCACAATTTGGGCCATGTCAAATTCACTCAGATCCATATACATGCCAATTTTTCCTGCTTCCAACACATCAACTGCAAGAACTGACTGCTGCCTGATATATCCCACCCCTTGGAAGCTGCTGCCCTTGAAGTCGAAGACTTTCTCGAGTGTACACAGGCAAACAGAAGTTCTCTACCGCAATGAAGCATGACAAATAAATCAACACTGAAGAGTTAAAAGTGTAGCTTACTGTGAGCCTGTCTTTAATTAATATTAAAAATGTCACTGCTGTCTGTCCATTCAGAAAGCTCCACCTCTCAAAAAGTAGGTGTTTTACCCTTGGTTTTGGTGTAGTTTGTAGAAAACATTGATCAGAGGGCTGTTTAGATTTTGATAGCTTCAGCTAACTTCTGGTTTACTTAGAAAATAAAACACTTTCCTCATTTCATGAAATCAAGCGAAGAGTAGAGAAAAGGAGGAGACTGAGAGCTGATCATCCTCGGAATTTGATTTAGTGTGACAGCGACACCCAGTGGTCAAGCCAGGATCCTCAACTTTTTAATTTAAATTTGTAACTTTCTTCAAAGCAGAACAACTTCAATTTTCTCTTTAAAGTAACTCGGAGTAAAAAAATGTTTTTCATATTTGCATATTAATTTTTTCTACACCTTAAACTTCATATTCAAAAAAGGACAACAGTAAATGTGACATAAGAGTACAGCAGAAGTGTGAAGGTTCAGTTATCTGTTCAGTTCACACTCGTACCTGCAGTCATGGGCACCAGGTCAGCTCGGAGTAACATGCGCAGTCTTCCTGCAGGTTTATTTCCGATCTTGATGTCCATGTAGACCTGTGGGTTCGCTCTGCCCTTCTTGGCCAGAGGTTCTCCCTGAACACACACACACACACACACACACACACACACACACACACACACACACACACACACACACCAATAATATCAGGATATAGCAATAATAAATTTTAATCATTTGTATAAGCTTTTTCCTACAAACTATTCTACTAGTTAGTTAACACACCACCTTCTCTATAACGTTGTGTCATCTGTTGTAAATAGTCAGCTTAGTTTGAATGCAGGATGAGTTCTCTGTGATTCCTCTTCAGACTGAGGATATCATTACAATATGTGAGACTAATCCAGTCACAGCTTCTATTTTTTCACCTCAAGGGTCATGGTTTTGGTCGCTTCTCCAGCTGGCTCCGCCTCCTCAGCCTCCTCTGTCGTCTTCTCTTAGAACATGTCGTGGAAATTAGACAGCACTCGCAGACTCGTCCTCTCAGGTGAAAAGGTTTATTACAGAAGGATGAATACAGGATAGAAAAATGCAGGTTAGAAGAAAGCAGGATAGAATACTGAGAGCGCTCTAGGGCGCTTGTTCTGAACATCTACTATATATTATGAAGCTCAGGGCATGATACACTTCTATGTATCAATAAGGATTAGTTTGAGGCAGTTCAAACAGGCTTAACAGAAAAATATGTTTGTGTTTCTGTAAGCAGACAAACATTCTGTACATGAACAGAACACAAAACTATTGCAAAGTAAAAATTAATAATTTCCCCTCACAAACTTCTTCAGACAATCATTGTCAGACCATTTTTCACATGGGTGATAGGTGTTCGATAACTTTTTTTGCTTCAAGATAAATAAATAAATAAAAACTGTATTGTATGTTTACTGACGTTGCCTTTCTTTTATGTTGTATTGTAATGTATGATTAGTATGAGATATACACATAAACAGAAGAAATCAGAATGGGGCAAATGTGTTTTGTATTATTCTTCGATTCATCTCATAATGGTCAGCATGGGCGTGATTCTAGCCGGTGAGGTGAATAGTCGGTGAGGGTTGAGGGATTGTGTTAAATTGATTTGTATGAAAAAAAAAACTTTGAAAGAAAGAAAAGCAATTTAAAGAAACCGATGATGCATGGCCGTATAATGTGCCCCTTTCACAGCTAGCTTGAACACATCACGTGACACACTGTTGCTTTGCATATGCGGGTCAGTTTAGGACCGTGATCTCTTCAGACTAATGTCAAATATAGGCCACATATAGTTTCACATAGATTAACAAAAAAATGGGTCAGTAAATCTGATTTGGGCTACTGTTGCATGCAGTGTGAATGAAGCCTAAGAGTACTATCAAGAAAATTGTGTGAAACCCATTTGTTTTCAAAGAATATTATAGAATCCTTTATTTATCACATATACATTACAGTACAGTGAAATTCATTATTTGCATATGCCAGACTGTTATGAAGTTGGGGTCAGAGCACAGGGTTAGCCATGACCCCCAACCTTCTGATCAGTAATCCAGAGCCTTAACCACTAAGCCATCATTGGCATTAATTAAAGAATATGAAAAATAAAGGAAGCCAGCCAACACAAACCCATGAATTAGAACAAATAAAACTAGTCATTCAATTATAACCAAAGAAATGCAGAAGAAGAAGGTTGTGCATATGAGGGAAAGGATGTTTAAAGACCAGTATGGATAAAAGCTGGCTTTTAAATTGTTCCTATTTTGCCACAAAGCTTTTTCAACATGTCCAGCACTTTGTCCAAGACACCGTAAACTATTTTAAAATAGCAGTTTCCGCTTTGTGATTCCTGTTGGTTTGCATCTTCACCTGGGTACAGTGTAGATCATTTTTTCCTCTGCCATTTTCATGTCAAGAGAATTTCTTTTCACCTCACTTAATTCACACCTATTTCACATTTTCTGTAATTTACCTCAGGATGTTGACCTTTTCAGGTGCTGTTACACTACTAAATATGTTACATGTATACATGTATATTTTTTCTTATTTAAATTCTTTTGCATGGATGTCATCTGTGGCAATTTTCTGTTCATTATATATATATATATATATATATATATATATATATATATATATATATATATATATATATATATATATATATATATATACAGTGAGGGAAAAAAGTATTTGATCCCCTGCTGATTTTGTACGTTTGCCCACTGACAAAGAAATGATCAGTCTATAATTTTAATGGTAGTTGTATTTGAACAGTGAGAGACAGAATAACAACAAAAAAATCCAGAAAAACGTATGTCAAAAATTTTATAAATTAATTTGCATTTTAATGAGGGAAATAAGTATTTGACCCCTCTGCCTTAGTACTTGGTTAAAAATGACTTAGTACTTGGTTAAAAAACCCTTGTTGGAAATCACAGAGGTCAGACATTTCTAGTAGTTGGCCACCAGGTTTGCACACATCTCAGGAGGGATTTTGTCCCACTCCTCTTTGCAGATCTTCTCCAAATCATTAAGGTTTCGAGGCTGACGTTTGGCAACTCGAACCTTCAGCTCTCTGCACAGATTTTCTATGGGATTTAGGTCTGGAGACTGCCTAGGTCACTCCAGGACCTTAATGTGCTTCTTCTTGAGCCACTCCTTTGTTGCCTTGGCCGTGTGTTTTGGGTCATTGTCATGCTGGAATACCCATCCACGACTCATTTTCAATGCCCTGTCTGAGGGAAGGAGGTTTTCACCCAAGATTTGACGGTACATGGCCCCGTCCATCGTCCCTTTGATGCGGTGAAGTTGTCCTGTCCCCTTAGCAGAGAAACACCCCCAAAGCATAATGTTTCCACCTCCATGTTTGACGGTGGGGATGGTGTTCCAGGGGTCATAGGCAGCATTCCTCCTCCTCCAAACACGGCGAGTTGAGTTGATGCCAAAGAGCTCCATTTTGGTCTCATCTGACCTCAACACTTTCACCCAGTTGTCCTCTGAATCATTCAGATGTTCATTGGCAAACTTCAGACGGGCATGTATATGTGCTTTCTTGAGCAGCGGACCTTGCGCGCGCTGCAGGATTTCAGTCCTTCATGGCGTAGTGTGTTACCAATTGTTTTCTTGGTGACTATGGTCCCAGCTGCCTTGAGATCATTGACAAGATCCTCCCATGTAGCTCTGGGCTGATTCCTCACTGTTCTCATGATCAATGCAACTCCACGAGGTGAGATCTTGCATGGAGCCCCAGGCTGAGGGAGATTGACAGTTCTTTTGTGCTTCTTCCATTTGCGAATAATCGCACCAACTGTTGTCACCTTCTCACCAAGCTGCTTGGCAATGGTCTTGTAGCCCATTCCAGACTTGTGTAGGTCTACAATCTTGTCCTGACATCCTTGGAGAGCTCTTTGGTCTTGGCCATGGTGGAGAGTTTGGAATCTGATTGATTGATTGTTTCTGTGGACAGGTGTTTTTTATACAGGTAACAAACTGATATTAGGAGAACTCCCTTTAAGAGTGTGCTCCTAATCTCAGCTCGTTACCTGTATAAAAGACACCTGGGAGCCAGAAATCTTTCTGATTGAGAGGGGGTCAAATACTTTTTTCCATCATTAAAATGCAAATTAATTTATAAAATTTTTGACATGCGTTTTTCTGGATTTTTTTGTTGTTATTCTGTCTCTCACTGTTCAAATAAATCTACCATTAAAATTATAGACTGATCATTTCTTTGTCAGTGGGCAAACGTACAAAATCAGCAAATCAGGATCAAATACTTTTTTCCCTCACTGTATATATATATATATATATATATATATATATATATATATATATATATATATATATATATATATATATATATACTCTTTATAAAAAATAAATATGTGGGACAGTAGAAGGGTAATATAATGATATTAAGAAGTAGGAAGTACAGTAAACCGGTTTTTCAAGCAGTATATATAATAAGAGATATAGAGTAAATCTGAAAATAAAATATAAACTAGAAATACAGGAAAATATAACTTACTCATGATTCAGATGGTGAAGATTCTCGTCTCGCAAGGAAGGCCTTAATTTTAAGAGAACCATGAAGAGAGCCAGTTATAAGGGTGGCTGGGTCAAACTGCCCCCCCTCGAGATAACAATAAGACCAAGGTCCCATTAGATTGTTTAGTCTCCTCCACTTTCTATTCTCTAGGTAAATCAAAACTGAAGTTTCTGATGCCCTGGGTAACTGGAAACTGAAGTTTCTGATGCCCTGGGTAACTGAAAACTCTATTTTCTGATTCTCTGAGTGACTGAAAACTCTGGTTTCTGATCCTCTGAGTAACTAAAAACTCTGGGTTTTTATTTTCTGGGTTATTAGAAATGCCTGGGTTCTGATTTTATGTGTAAATTAAAACATCCCTTTTAATTATCCCTTATCCCTTTTCTGGAACATAAGAGTAAGGTAAATGAGCTCTTTTTTAACCCTATTGGTAGTGAGATCATAGTCTTCTTGAAACATATGGGTTATTTAGTGTGTAAATACAGTATAAATACTGGAGCTTAAGCTCAGGGTATTGGGATCACTTCTGAGAATTCTCATCGGTGTGGATCTCGTGTGGTGGAATGGAACAATAAAGCTGGACCCTTGCTTCTTCTCACTCACGGCTGGTGTATTTTTTTTCTATCTCCAACTGGGCTCAGAGGTAGATGTGAGTATTGGCTTCTATGTTGAATTTTAAGTGTTTTTGGGTAATAGGCTAAATTTGAGCCAACAAGAGATAGATGAAGTGAGAGGTTACAGGTATGTTACAGGTATATTGACAGAGTGAGAGGGAGAGAAGAGCGGCTTCAGGAAGTGTGCACGCAGGTGTATGTGAGTTTTGATAGTTGGAGTTTGACATCTTGAACATTTTGAACCAGGCTCAGAACATTCTGTCTGTATATAAGTGAATGGGAGTTTTGGGGATATTTGGTTGTCTGCTATAGGAAAACCATAAGTCTGATCAGTTAGAAAAAATAGAACCAGGTCAGTCTGAACAGCGTGAGGGACAGTGCTGAGTATGGCGGAAGTAACTTGAAAGTTCAAGGAGTTATAACAGTCAAAAAAAAATTATGGAAGTCAATGGGAATTTTGGCCAATTTGAGCTCCTGTAATGGGAATTCCGTAATTCAGTAAATCAGATAGAAAAGTCACAGCAACTTGCATCAGAACAGGCTGGAGGAGTCTGGAGGAGTTTGGTGAATGTAGCTTGAAAGCTCTGGGAGAAGCGTTTAGAAAATTTGGATCTCATAATAATAATAATAATAATAATAATAATAATAATAATAATAATAATAATAATAATGAGAGTGGTGCTTGCAAAATTCGACATCTACATGCAGCTGCACATTCTGGTCAGCAGGGGGTGCATGTGTGTAGGTGTTGAACATAACTAACTTGACATATTGGTATCTGTAATGATTGTATTCAACTCAAGATTTTAATATAATAGGCTTTATGGCAGTCTAAATAGCCAAACCACAATTCTCCTCATTGAGCCAAGTGTTTTGATATGTCACATTTATTTGTTGTGGTGGTTTTGTGATGCAATTAATTTTGGGGGATAACGTGCACGTGACGTCATGTAACATCACTTGAATACCCATAATGCAATCCTCCTCATTGAGCTGAGCATTTTGATATGTCACGTGTTTGTTGCGGTAGTTTTGGTAGAAACTGCAGTTTCCATGATTCTTTTATTGTTACTAATAGCTTTATCTGTGTGAGTGAGAGATGCATAGTTTTGGTATGTTATATGTTGGGTGCCTGAAGCAGTGATAGCAGACCCCCAATCTGGCATTAGAGCCCTTACAGCAGGGTGAATGGGTGATGACTCAGCAGCATAGCTGGAAAGCCAAAGCTACTGTTAGGCCTCACCCCCAGGAGCATCAAAAGGCTTACTTTCCTCAGTGAAGCCACCGCTGAGAAGCCTGTTGAAAGTGCTCTGGCTATAGGAGACTATTTTGCAGCACATGAATTTAGCTAGGTCTTAAGGGGCACGGGATGTTTTAGTCAGGGTTCATTTCATCTTAAGTGGTACAAAATTGTAAAGTTGGTTGCTCAACCATTTTAAATTCGTCTTTTTTTAGTGATTACCTCTATGTATTGGCATTGCAGAACCACCATTTTTTAAATCTTATTTTATTTCACTTGGTTTAACTATGGTGGCCACCTTTGTGTTATGGAACACAATACATTTTGGCTATACAGCTGTTTACGGAAACCTCAATATCTCAGCTGAAGATGCTCTGGACTCCTTGGGACAAAACTGCTCTCTAGAGCATATAACAAGGTACATGGACATATATAAACATTTTGTACATTCTTGTTCTTTAGACTTAGAACTTCAGTTCAAATTTCCACTATTAGCATAAATGTATATTAGGAAGGGTTTGAGTCTCAGTCTTAATTTTTTAGATGGTACCTAGGTAAGTATATTGTGCATGCAGAACATTTCAGGTTTGAGACTGAAAATTTTATGGTTGTGAGAGAGTGCAATTTAAAAAAGAATTCCTTTCACTTTCAGGTTGAATATCTCTGGTGGGGGACTAGCTATGAACCGGAAATTTTCACAAGAATAAGTCCTCTATACTAGTAGTAGTAGCATTCTGATGTAAAAGTTTTGAGTGTCCACTGGTTACAGAGCTATCGCTAGTAGAAATCTGGGGAAAAGCCTACTTTATTTATTTATTTTGAGAAATTAACAGACATATTTTAATCATAATAAATAGTAGACATGAACAGGATTTTACAGTAATTATGTTTATGATTGACATACAATAGTTTATGCTTGTCGATGAGGTCTATGTTGGCATGATCTGTCAAATGAGATTGGCAAATCTGCAGTTCTTTTTTCTGTGAAAATTTCAGTTTCATATCTGGTTTCCCACTAGAGATATTCAACCTGAAAGTGAGGTAAAGTAAAAAAAAAAAAAAAATTGCACTTTCACACACCCATAAAACAACAAAATAAGATAAGTCTCAAACCTGAAATTTTCTGCATGCACACTATACTTATCAAGGTATTCTCTCTAAAAAAAAAAGCGTACTATGATATTACGATCATACGCACCTTAAAGCAAATGTCTCAAAAAGTTAGAACCTAAATGGCATCAAAATAAATCAGTAGTACTCAAAATTGCATGGAAAGAGAGTAAACGGTCTGGAGTGGCAATGATTTTATGATTTTTTTTTCTATGACAAATTGTGAATATTCTGAGTATTAAAGTTGGACAATTTGATAACTATCTATGGAGAAAACAATATAGTCATGTCAGTAGAAAGATTAGAATCTTTTACTTCTGCCCAACAGATTGAAATAATTTCAGTAATTTCAAATCAGCTGTTGTACTGGATGCCTTACCTACACATTTCCTCCTCAAACAGATAGTATCAGAAGCAATCAATTCTTTATTAAATATAATCAACTCATGCATTATGTACCTTAATCCTGTAAACTAGCAGTTATTAAACCACTAACTGAAAAACCTGACTTTGTTTATGATCCATCAAACCTCCCCTTTATTTCCAGGATCTTATAAAAATTCTAGTTCAGCATTTAGACTCATACTTGCACAGGAATAACATTTCTGAAATCTTTCAGTCAGGATTTAGGCTCATCAGTACTGGGACAGAGCTGGTATAAGTGGTAAATGACATTAAAAAAAAAGTTCCATGACATATTACATGACATTAAACTATCTAACATCATTTACTTAGTGGTACTGGTACTAAATTGTGTGCTATAGTTGGTGTTTTTAAAGTCACAATCACCCTTCCAGAGTAAAAATGTCAGTATGTCCAGGCTCTAAAGAATGCTGATATGCCTAACATAAGAAATTATTCCACACATCAAGCTATACAAAATATTTACATTTACAAGTCGTTGGAAATCACTGAAGTATTGCAGAAGAGTTCTGAAACATACCTGAAATGTTACGGAGGTAAACACTCGTGTTGCAGCTTTTTACATCTCACTGTTCTTCAAAGACTTTCTGCAACATCTGACTAATTGAGTTGCTGCTTGTCATTTTCATGTTTGGTGACGTCTTTGTTTGCGTACTTTTCCACTTTACATAATCAAATCAGAGTGGATGGACTGACCGGTGACATGTGTTCAGGGATAGCCGCTGCACATGGACGGCAATTCTAACCCTGTAGAACCTGGAGAAGGCACAGAATGATGGAGTGGTAGGCCTCTAAATAATGCCCAGGAAGAGGAGACTTTCCTCATTGAGTGGCATATCACTAATGGCTTGCGTCTTCGAGGTGGAATATAGGAGCCAGTTGTGCAATTAAAAATAGCATCTTTTTGCCTCTTGATGAGGTCTGAAATTGGTGATCCCCTGAACCCCAAAAAGGTTGGGGGTTAACAGCAAAACTGACGTTTGTACATCTGAGACATTGTCATCAGGACAAACTGGTCTGATGTAGTTGCTGCCTGTGTAGTAATTTGGGGTTGTTGTTTTTTTAATCAAACAACAGTAGGAATTATTGAGCAAAAACCAGGAAACTCTTACACATTCTAACTTTTAGTTATACCTAAGAAGAGCCCTTTTTACTTTCAGCAAGGTTTTATCAATACTAGCTCAGAAAATATAAAAAATCTCCATTTAATGCCTATCTGTCTTTCTTAAGGCCTAATTTTACCATTACCAATCAAACATTATATCTCAGCTCAGGATGGTCTGGACTCCTTGGAACAAAATTGATCTCTAGAGCATAATACAAGGTACACAGACATATATAATCATTTAGCACATTCTTGTTCCATAGACTTATAACTTAAGTCTAACTGTAATGCTAAGATTGCTCACATTTCCAATTTTAGGATCAGCTTACATTGGGAAGGTTTTGAGTCTGACTTAATTTTTAGGGGGTACCTAGGTAAATATAGTGTGCATGCAGAACATTTAAGGTTTGAGACTTCTTTTTTTTATGGTGTGAGAGAGTGTATAAAAAAATCCTCTCACTTTCAGGTTGAATATCTCTGGTGGGGAACTAGGTATGACCGGAAAAAGTCCTCTATAGTAGCATTCTGCTGTAAAATGATTTGTGAGTTTGAGTTTCCACCGGTTACAGAGCTAGGGCTAGTAGAAATCTGGGGAAAAGCCTACTTTATTTATGTATTTTGAGAATTGAACAGATGTAATATAAGCATAACAACTAATAAAAAATTAACAACATTTTAAAGTAATTATTCTTATGATTGACACACAGTAGCTGATGCTTGTCACTGACTTCTATATTGGCATGATCTTTCACAGGGTTCTTTAAATCTGCAGGACTTATTTCTGTGAAAATTTCAGTTTCATATCTGGACCCCACCAGAGATCTTCAACCTGAAAGTGAGGAGCATTTTTTAAAATTGCACTTTCTTGCCCCATCAAAAAACAATATTAGAGAAGTCTCAAACCTGAAATTTTCTGCATGTACACTATACTTACCAAGGTACTCCCTAAAAAAATATAACACTAAGACTCGAACCCTTCCCAACACCCCATAATCAAATGATATGCCTAACATAAGACATTATACCACACATCAAGGTATACAAAATGTTTACATTTACAAGTGGTGGGAAATCACTGAAGTATTGCAGAAGAGTTCTGAAACATACCTGAAATGTTATGGAGGTAATCATTCAGTGTTGCAGCTTTTTACGTCTCACTATTCTTCAAAGACTTTCTGCAACATCTGACCAATTGAGTTGCTGCCTGTCATTTTCATGTTTGATGACGTCTTCGTTTGCGTACTTTCCACAAAAATTTTCATAATCAAATCACCGATGGACTGACAGGTGACATGTGTTCAGGGATAGCCGCTGCACTTGGAGGGCAATTCTAACCCTGTAGGACCTTGAGAAGGCACTCAGTGATGGGGTGGCATGCCTCTAAATAATGCCCAGGAAGAGGAGACTCTCCTCATTGAGTGGCATATCACAATTGGCTTGCGTCTTGGTGGTGGAATATAGGAGCTAGTTGTGCAATTAAATAGCATCTTTTTGCCTCTTGATGAGGTCTGAAACTAATGATGCCCTGAGCCCCAAAAAGGTTTGGGGCTAAAAGCAAAAATGAAGTTTGTACCTCTGATGCATTGTCATCATTACTCACTGGACTGATGTAGTAGTTTGGGTAGCTTGCCTGTGTAGTAGTTTGGGGTTGTTGTTTTTTTTTATTCAAACAACAGTGGGAATTATCTAGCTAAAAACAGGAAACTCTTACACATTCTAACTTTTAGTTATACCTAAGAAGAGCCCTTTTTACTTTAAGCTAGGTTTTATCAATACTAGCTCAGAAAATCTCAAAAATCTCCATTTAATGCCTATCTGGCTTTTTTTTCTAGTGTTTTCAATATAGTACAGGGTGAATTAAAGTTTCAAATGACCCCCTTTTTTTTTCTTTTTTTTTTCTTCTTTTTTTTCATTTTCCATACTGTCCCAACTTGTTTGGAATTGGGGTTGTAGTAATGCACAGTAAACCAGAACCCATGGTAAAAGATTGACTGGATATTATTTATCAAAATAATGAATAAACCCAGTCAAATATCCAATTAGCCAAATAATAGTTTGTTATAAGGGTGGCATGGTGGCTTAGTGGTTAGTCCATTTGCATTGCACCTCCAGGGTTGGGGGTTCAATTCCTGTCTCTGCCCTGTGTGCACAAAGCTTGCATGCTTTTTCCATGATGATTGCATGATTTTGAACTGCCTTCTCTATTTGATGTTTTTCTCCCTAGAATTGGACCATGGTGCCTCACCTTGAACCAGACATTGGTAAATTGAGGTTTGGTTATAGCCTGAATCCACCAATGTATGGTATGTACCCCTTTGAATAATCATCGGTGTAGAGTACATCCCAGCTCAGTCAGAGACAGTCTGCGGTGTGTCAGGGACCTGGACCAATGCCACCATCTCCATCACGTGGCATTTGTCCTGGAAATGCCTGGGCTCCACTTAGTGGAGCTTGGCCCCTGTTTCCATGGGGCAGCGACAGTGGGAGGGCAGAGGGAAAAAGGGGAAGAGCAAGACGGACAGAGAGAGGGGTAGGGAGAATAGGAGGGCACACCTGTCCCAGGATACACTGACAATTGGACCTCTGCCAGCTGGACTGCCTTGTCTAGTGCAGGGGATGGCAGACTATGTCCAATGCCATGGTCCCATTCCACTGTCCCCTGCAGTAGTCCGGCAATGAACTGCTACAGCACCACTAGGTCGACGACATCCTCACCGCTGCACTCCCCTGCCTGCAGCCACCTTTGACAGGTTTCTCGGTGCTGTTCGGGGTTGCGGCCAACCCATTGCAAAATGGCCACCTTTGTGGTCCTGGTACTCCAGTAGGTTTGCGACTGGAAGATGCTGGGCCACAAGCTCAGCTTCCCCTGACAGTAGTAGTGGCAGAAGGATCTGCCCACAGTGGCTCTGGCCAGTGACACGCAACTGCTGCACTCTCAAAGGGCTCGACAAACAATTTTGGCTTGTCCTGTGGTCACATTTTCGAGTGTAATGTGGGGCATGTCTGCAGCAGCCATCGGGCCTGTGGCTGGAGTACCCACCAGTTTGACCAGGCTCTGTAGCAACTGCCAGTCCTTTGCTTGACCTTGGTAAAGGGCCTGGAAATAATGCTTCTGCTACATACAAAGATCGAGGAAGGCATCTGTTGCATCTGGTGGATGCCAGTGAGCGTCACTGACAACCTCAGCAAGTGGCAAGGACTCCATGACAGCAAATCTTTCTCAAAGTCCTGGGTTCCAGCACCAGTGTTATACTTTCCTGGGTTGGGTCAGGAATGAGGAGAAGGGAAGCAGACATGGTTCTCTTATTTTACTTTTCACTTTTCAACAATTTACTACAAAGGCACACACACACACTCTGCTCTGTGCTGTTCAGCTCTCTCATGGCTCTCATCTCAACCCTCTTTATCCTTGTTTGCTAACACTCATTAGCAAAATTTCACACATATGTGGGATCCTTAATAGTCACTTTTCCTGGCTCCACACTCCATTTACAGACCAGTGCTGAGCCACAGTATTTTATACCCTCACTTCCATAGTAATGTTTCAAAGGATGAGGTAGTGTCCAAGACAACCTTCTCATATTGCAAAGGGTCCATTGGCTGCTATTAGATTATTCTATAAGTTCCATGTTAATAATCATGTAATGAATTCAGTTAATTTAACCTTTTTGTTTTTATTGAATCTAAGTACTCCCATAAACTTGAATCTTGTGCACATGAATTCAACACCAAGAGTGCTGTGATCTTCTCTATGGCTCAAGAAGTCATCTTTTTTGTGACTTTTTAAAGGGCGCTTGTATTTTACATTGCTTAGATTTAATATTTCCAGGCTTGGTGTCCTGCACTTCTGTGTAAAAATGCAGTGACAAATTGTCCCAGTGAAGTCAGTCATCTCAGTGCCCTTCAAAGCCTTTCTGTAGATTGTGATAAACTGAGCTCCTATTTGTTGTCTTTCAGACTTCATGACTTATGCAAACTGCCTTTGTTCATCTAATTTCCATCAAAAATTTACTTAAATCAAATTAGTTTGGAGCTGGGGTATGTCAAAAGGAAAGCGCTGGAGACATTTAACAAGTTGTCAAAGAGTAATTATAGAAATTAGGACTTGGTTAGAACATTGATGAGGTGTCTTCTGGAAATCATCAACCTTTTACTCATGAGTGGTCAGACTCATAGCCTTAGAAGTCACTGAACCAACATTTAAGAACAGACACAAATAACTGCAAAAAGGAGTAACATCCTATCTTTGAGAGTTAATCAAAGCCACATTATCATTTTCTAACAAAGATTAAGATAAAGATTCTGCCAAAAATATAAGCCAGTGTCCAAAGGTTTATTAGATATTTACAAATTCTTTATACAAATCCTGAAGAATTTGAGTGATGTCAGTCCTGCACTTTTACCTCCTAAATTGGAGGTGGTTAAGGCTCTAGGTTACTGATAGGAAGGATGGGGGTTCAAGCCCCAGTGCTGCCAGCTGCCACTGTTGGGCCCTTGAGCAAGGCCCTTAAGCCTCTCTGCTCCAGGCGTGCTGTATCATGGCTGATCCTTCACTCTGACCCCAGCTTCCTGACATGCGAAGGAAATAATTTCACTGTGCTGTAATGTATATGTGACCAATAAAGACATCATTATCAAAATACACATACTCATATTAGTTGGTGAAGTCTCCTACCTGACACAAGAACTGAGGGATGATCCTGTGGAAGCCACTGCTTTAGATGCTGAAGCCTTTCTTCTGTGTACATAGACAAAAGAAGTTCTCTATTACAAAGGGTCACAACAAATAAATCACAATCACACCTCCAAAATTATTTGCACAATGTAACCAGCATACAACACCCACTAGTTAGGCATATTTAACTACACATATTTGTAAGGAATGTGATGGACTGGCATTCCAACTAGGCTGAATTACAATCTCACATCTAGAATTCCCATCTTGTCAGAACGTGTATGAATTTGAGTGGATATGAATTTGTGTATGAGTTTTCTCCAACTTTCAACCAACAAAACTTTAATTTCATCCAAACAATATCATCAACAATCAACAATTTCTTCTTCATTGCATCTCATAGATGTTCTATAGTAGGGATGTCCAATCGGATGGCTTGAGTGCAGGTTTTCATTCCAACCAAGCAGAAGCCACACCTGAGTCTACTGAAAGCCAAGCTCAACTGATTAAAATTTAGAATAATGTGCTTGTTGTAATGCATTATTGTTCCTATAATAACAGCTCATTCACATAATCTAAGCCTAATAATAAATGGATTAAAAACATGTTTAACAATGAAATGTGTATAAATGTGGATATAGTGAAGTTTTTTTTTAAGTCACGATTTCCCCTTGTACTAAACACTGGAGCATGCAGCCTGCTCCGAAGATTGAAGTACAAGCACGCGCTTCTGGGTTGACACTGACTCCATTACACACACGTGTTTTTGTTAAGGTTTAGGTGCTGTCTCCGCCCATGTATTGTTATTGGTTGTTCCCTTTCAAAGGGAACTTCAACGTTGCATTTAGCATGACAGCATGGGAGCGCCTTGCGCGCGTGACCGGTATCTGAAGCTTGTGTAAAATCATGCCTCTACTTATAGGCCTGCCACGAACAGGTGACGTGGCACTTAAGCGCATCGGACGATATATATGACACCTGTGAACCACGCCGCCAGCCTTATTATCTTCAGCGAGATTGCATGTCTGCTGTTTGTGTGGCAAAAAACGCTTCATTTTGACTCTATATTTTCTCAAAATCTCTAAACTTTTCTATCCCTTTTTTAGAAAAAAGAAAAGAGAGGGAAATAATGAGCGAGAAAGATTTCAAAAAGTGTGTTACACCTTTCTCCCGTTTCATAACGGGAGGAGACGGACATGCTTTCTTTGTGAAGTGTTTGGGCGTAGAGCACATGTGGCAAACTCAAGGCCCGCGGCCAAATGTGGCCCACCACGTCATTTTATCTGGCCTGCGAGAACGTGATCGGTGCATGATTGTCTTAACATACGTTTTTGTTGTTCTCATTCCCAACTCGTAAAATACCGACGATTTGTCATGCACCTAGGCGTCTGATACTGACGCAAAAGGGACCCTTCCACGTCTGTATGAAACGCTCTGGATTCTCAATTGACTCCAATGTAAACCCATCCGCGGCGATATGGGACGCTCAGAGCAGACACTCCAGCTGTCCATTCACTCCAATAATAACCCGATCACGGCGATAGATGACACTGTGAGCTTCAATCTGATTGGAGAATCATCGGTGTCGTCGGTGGTCTAGGATTATGGGTATTGTAGGCCTTTCCACTATCCAAAACATATGAATAAAACTTTATTTCTCAGAATCGAAGGAGAAAAAAATCATAGTGAGGGCCACATAAACTACATCTGCAGCAAAGTCCTGTCAAGGCGATTCGGAATTGAGAAATCTCCACAAATTAACCTCAACATGTCCACGAAGAGAAAAACTGATGCACAAGGAAGGCAGTTTCATGAACCATGGGAGAATGAATACATGTTTGTACTTCAAGGTTAAAAACCAATATGTCTTTTGTGTTATGAGGCGGTGTCAGTCGTGAAAGAGTACAATCCACGTCGGCATATCTCTTGCTCTGTCTACCGGCTCTCCGCCTGACTTTGGAGCTCGCGTTGCGACTCCTCCTTCCCCTATGGAAAGCCAAAACACCCTTGCTGACTCCGAGGAGTCGGTAGAGGGTGCCATTGCACCAAAAACCGTCAGCAGCTCTCAAGCATATAAAGAGCTGCTTGAGGTGATCACTAGGGCGGTTGAAAAGTTGAATATAGACTGGCCCGGGAAAGAGGAAGTGGCTTGTAGCAGGCTGGATGAGTGCTTCCTTTCCAGTGAAAATAAATATAACTCTCCCTCACACCGCAGAAAACCCCTTTTTTCCGGAACTGCATGATGAGATATCATGCTTCTGGAGAACACCATACACTAGCCGTGTTTATAATCCCACGACGTCTAATTACTGATTACTGTACTAAACTACCTGGACGACTGGTTAATTCTAACATGATCCAGGGAACAGGTGGTAAAACATCGAGATGTTGTTCTCGCCCACATGAGGAGCTTGGGGCTCAGGTTGAACCTCAAGAAAAGTATGCTTTCTCCAGTGCAGAGGACAACTTTTCTAGGTGTTTTATGGGATTCTACTATGATGAGGGCGTTTCTATCCCCAACACGTGTAGGATCGATCCTATCAACTTTGAGCAAGATAAAGCTAGGTCTGGGCATCCCCTCCAGTCTCTACGAGAGACTGTTGGGCCTTATGGCAGCTGCAGCCAACGTCATACCTTTGGACCTATTGCACATGAGACCGTTTCAGTGGTGGCTGAAAAGTCGGGGGTTTCATCCAAGGATGAAACGTCTGAGAGTAATCAGTGTCACACGGCGATGCCTATGTGCTCTGAGCATTTGGAGGTGCCCGCAGTTTCCAGCCTCGGGTCACACTCTAGAGGCATCTCCTTACCGCAAGACGGTAATGACAGACACGTCCCTCACGGGCTGGGGTGCAGTCTTAAATGGCTGTGCAGCTCACGGTCTTTGGAGCAGCCCTCATCTGGAGTGGTATAAAATCGCCTAGAGATGCGGGCCGTATTCCTAGCAGTGAAATCCTTTCTTCCTCAGTTGAGAGGTCACCATGTGCTAGTTGTGTCAGACAACACAGCGGTGGTCTCATATATCAACCACCAGGGAGGGTTGCGTTCACGGACCCGTTCAGGCAAGCACAACTAATCGTTCTCTGTGCAGAGGGAAAGTACTTGTCAGTGAGTGCAATGTACAGTCCGGGCAGTCAGAATGTAGGGGTAAACATCCTGTCAAGGCAGGGGCTGAGGCCCGGGGGTTGGAGGCTCCATCCGCAAGTGGTGGAGTCCATATGGCGGAGGTTCGGATAAGCGGAAGTGGATGTGTTCGCCTCCGAGGAGACAACACACTGCCCGCTGTGGTTCGCCCTCACTCCTCCCACACCATTGGGGCTGGACACCATAGTGCACATGTGGCCAAGGTCACAGCTATATGCTTTCCCCCCTGATCACTCTGCTCCCACAAGTTCTAGTGAGAGTTCGCCAAGACTGTCTACGTCTGCTGCTAGTAGCTCCTTATTGGCCAGCTCGAATATGGTTCTCAGAGATAATTTCCATGCTGACGGCACTCCTTGAGGGGAGTCCATGGGAGATTCCCATCCGCGGGGATCTACTGTCTCAAGCCTGATTTATCACCCTCGGCCAGAACTACGGAAACTGTGGGTCTGGCCCCTGAGGGGCACCAGCTCATAGATTCTGGTCTCACAACTGAGGTTGTAGAGACCATGTTAAACACTATAGCTCCATCCACAAGGAAATTGTATGCGCTCAAGTGCCGGCTTTTTGTCTTGTGGCGTGTTATGGCCTGTTATGGCCAGGTTATTTTCATGGGAAGACCTGATGATGTGGATGAACTTGTGTGGGCAGCCATATCTCACAGTCTCTGTTGACTGTGTCACAGGCCTTGATCAGGTCAATGAAAACAGAGTAGAAGTTTAAATTCTGTTCCAGACACTTTTCTTTGACTTGCTTCACCGTAAAGATCATGTCCACAGTACTGTGACCAGAGTGAAATTGACACTGGGCCTCTGACAAGTTGGTTTTTGCTACGTGGATGAGTCTGTTTAAAAAAATGCTTAATCTTGCCGGCAATGGAGAGCAGCGAGATACCTTTGTAATTCTCACAATCCACTTTGCTGCCTTTGTTCTTGTACAGCACTCCAATCAGGGCAAGTCAGCAGGCATCTTTTCATGTTCCCAGATGCACTGAATTATGTATTAATGCCTAGTGGCTTTATATATTTCTGCTGGGATGCTGTCCTTGCCAGGTGTTCTGTCCAAAGTCAACTGTTTTTTTGTTTTGTTTTTGTTTTGGTGAGCTTGGTGATCATTAGTGGTCGATTGAGTTCTTCCATAACAGGATGCTTGGAGAGTTGCTCCAATGCTGAGGGGCTTACAGTGGAGGGTCTGTTGAGCAGTTGAATGGTTTCTTAGGAACTCTTGATACTTGATGAAGGCTGATCCATCTGATGACAGTATGGGTGTAAGTCCTGCCCTTGATGGTCTATAAATGGTCTTTATTGCACTGAAGAAAAAGCACTCACTGCTGATCACCATAAGTTTACTGTGGATGGTACCACATGGACACCGTACAAATGGCTGTGTACGTTCTTCCTTGGATAGACTAAAGACTGCAGTTTTTAAGAGTAGTTTACAATCATTGAACAGTTAATAACTTTGATATGACAGTTGAGTTTGATACAATAGACTTTTAAAGTTAAAGCTCTGCTCATACTCAAGTTCCCTGTAACACACCTAGCACTGCTTAACTTTCTACTATACAGCTATAGAAAAAAAATATTTCTGATGTCACCCAGTAGACTTCGCTCACAGTGTAATGAGGTGAACATCTGAAGGCTAATATGTTTATATATAGTTTTAGAGCGGAGCAGGTGGTGTGTGCATTGTGGTGAGTTGGCGGCAGAGATCACGTTCAGTGATGTCAACATTAGCCGGTGGCTGAATGATAGCTGATATTTTGAGCCACGGTACCTGAGCAATCATACAACTTTATGACTGGTGTTTGTTCAACCCAATGGTAAGTATGCCTTTCCCTTTTTCACATTGGGATTTGGTAGATTTAGTTTAGTGTAAAGGTAAGTTTAGTGTAAGATAATCTTCTCTATGACAAATCCCTAGCCGAAGACGCTACATGTGACACTGCTGCTGTTTTACTTGACTGTTTTGCTTGAGTGTTTTTCTTGCCTGTTTTGCTTGACTGTTTTTGCTTCCCTGTTTTGCTTGACCGTTTTTGTTGGCTGCTTTGCTTGACTGCTTTGCTTATGGGCATTTTGCTGGGCTGGTTCGCTTAAGGGATTTGCTTTGGCTGTGTTGCTTAGAGGCACGCTTGGGCTGTCTGTTTACGTGCCTTGCCTCCGCTGTGTTGCATATCAGCTTTATTTTACTCTGTTTAACTGCCTCTATTGCATGTGGTGGTGTCAGTGGCCTGGGTTTTATAGCCACCACACCACAGTGTCTGTAATATTTTTGTTTTTCATTCTTTGCTTATTGTTAAGTGTTTTTGTGTAATTTGGGGTTAACGGGTGTTTTCTTTTTCTCCAGGGGCCAATGATTCTTGTTGTGGGACAGGGGTGTGTGCTTCACAGCATGCTTAGTGTGCCGACACAACAACTTTCTTATGGTGTATTTCTGATGATTTGATGTGAATTAAGGTGGGTTTGGATGAAATCCTGAGCTGCAGCTGGCCTGCCTTGTTCCTGCCAAGCCTAGGCCTGGAGAAATGCTAGTTTTAAAATTCTTATTGTGCTTCATGGGAGGGTGAATTTATATTTATATGATAAGTTTTAATGATGCTTAAGTGTTATAATTAGTGCTGTCAGTCATGGGCTGTGATTAATCACGATTAATCACAAATTTAAAATACTAGGATTTACTTGTAAATGTGCAGTGTTGAAATAAATAAAGGCATGAGAAACTGGTTTAAGGAAACAGATTCTTCAGTTTTATTATCGCAACCATTAACATGAACATGTTTAACAAGAGTTCAATAACAATCTCTTAAATTGTCGAGGCATCCATCTGAACTGCAGACATATTTAGCAGAAACCAACAACTGTTATAAAGTAATGTCTGCTACAATGTCACAAATAGCTTATCTGTAATTTTTTGCATAGTAACATCAACTCAAATGAATGCAACAGTAAGTAGGCCTATTTTAGAAATGGAATGCCATAATGTCTGTGAAGAGACAGAGTGAACAATCTCTACATTCTTGGTTAAAGATAATTACTTCAGTCAGTGTGCATCTGTGCAACATACCTCCTGTCAACCAATCATACAGTGTACTCTTCTTTCAACCAGTTTCTCAGGCAGACTAGCTTGTTCACATTTTCAGATGATAGAGCTGACCTCTTCTGCAGAATGTGGCCTGCCAAAGAGAACAGGCTCTCACATTGCACTGTTGAGGCAGGTGTAGCCAAGAACCTTTTTGCAATATGGGCCAGCTTACCATATGTACATGCTTGTGATGACCACCACTGTAGTGGACATGTTTCTATGCTGACACAGGGCTCTGCCTTGTACCTCTCTAGAGATTTATCTGTGGCCAGTACCTCTTCATCAGACTCCGACTCTGATCCCATGAGTAGGAGGGCCATCTTCTTCTTTGGTGGCTCTGGCTCCACTTTTTCTCCAGAGGTCTGTGGTGCAGGTTCTCTATCCTTCAGCATCTCACTTAGCTTTTGCCACACCTTTCCCCTCTCTGCTCTGGGAAAGCACCTAAGGTTTTTGAACCTAGCATCTAGAGCGGTCACCACCTTTAACCACCACAGGTTTGAGTTCTCCTTTCCCCCGTTGAGGTCCTTTGTGAATGCAGCCTTGAAGCACGCTATGTAGGCAGGGTCAACATCAGAGACCTCCATTGTACGCAGGAGATGATATAGTGCTGTAGCACCCCGGAGAAGGATACATACTTTTCACCAACTAGGAGCTCAGTGATGTACCTACAGTGGAAACACAGCACCACACAATTGACTTAATAACTACAGTTCTCATTCAGATGGCATCTATTTAGGGTATAGGCCTTAATCTATGTCTAGATGACTTACAAATTACTTATTTTTATCAGTAAAATTGGAGAAAACAGAGAAATCACATTACTTGCAGAGCTCCAGTACCGTTTCCAACTTGGCCAGCCTGTCATATTCAGCTGACATTAGCATGGTGAAGTTGAGCTTCGGCTGTGCCAGCGTTGCTTTCAGTGGATCTTTGTTGTGTTGAATCCGCCTTATCATTTCAAGAGTTGAATTCCAGCACGTCAGTACATCCTGGATGAAGGACTCCTCTATTAGTCCATGAGAGGCTTGCTGAGCTTTCAGCTCTGCTGTGTTTGTGGGACTGTGTCTGAAGGGTCCTACTATTTTACGGCACTTGGCTTAAACGCTGTCAAATCTGCTGTCCCGTAAAGCCATGGTGATCACCCTTTGTATTATATGTGCCACACAGGGCACCATGCTCGAATGGTAGACTCCTTACAGCGGCAATCATATTGCGAGCGCTGTCTGTTCCTATAGTTGTGACGTTGCCTTGTTTTTCTGCTCAGGGACAGACGATGACCAGAATTTAGTGGCAAATCCGGCACAGGCATTAATGAGTGGGTGGAGGAAGCTCAGGCATGCATGCAGGCTCGTTATTTGTCCAAAGTGGACAAAGCGTTCTTTCTCTTCCCCCATTTGGAGGGGGAAGCTCGGAAGGAAATTAGATAAGGTCCCAGTGAGAAATGGGGAGATCCCGATAAGATTATTGTGATTCTACGTGAGTTCTATGGTTGCTCTCAATAATATGTAGCGCTCCAAAAAGCCTTTTTCTCCAAGACACAGCAGGATGGGGAATCTCTGAGTTTTCCCTGGCCTGGATGATTCTTCTGGAGAGGGTTAAACAGCAATCACCCAATGCTATTCCTAATGGCAAAATTGTGTTGCGTGATCAGTTTGTTGAATATGTAGCCGATAGAACCCTCCACCGGGAGCTGAAGCAATTAGTTCGCCACCAGTCCACCTCTACTTTATTGACAGTATGTGGTGACGCGATTAGGTGGGAGCGGGAGGGAATGCCAGGGGGTGCGAGTGGCTGGAGTCAGTCAGTTCCAATGGCTTATTTCCTCCACTACAGTGTGCAAGGGCATTCTCAGTTGGAGTTAAGGGAGCTGCAGCTGATGTTAAAGTCACAACAGAAGCAGTTAAATCAACTCACTCAAAGTGTTGCACGTATGCAGTTTCCTCAGCGGTCATCCCGTACTGAGGTATTACTCTGTCATCGTTGTCAAAAACTCAGCCATTTTGCTCATGGATGTGATGGAGAATGTGTTCCTTCTTCCCTAGCTCATTGTTAGGCACCTACTACGGTGCCACCCCCTGCCACATCTATTGGCGTCATGTCCACACCTCGTTGTTTGTATGCCATGGGCCCACGACCACCTTAGGGCATGTCAGTGGTTGCAGCTCCATGCGGCCAGTGGGTCATTAATACCATATGTTGGCTATATGGATTTGGACGTTGAGCTTTGTGGTCAGGTAATTTCAGCATGTGGCATGCTGGTCATTAGGGATTCTCCTGGTGGCACCAGTGCTCAGGTCCCTGGTATTCTGGGGATGAATGTGTTGAGCCGGTGCTATCAGGAGTCATTTGGGCAGCACAGTCCCACATTCTTTGACACACAGTCAGTGTTGGGGGCCTCTAAGTCAGTGATTCAAGTGTTACAACACTGCCGCCAGGTGAGTGGTGTTCCCCATGCTAGTCATTTAGGCAGGGTCCGATTGCGTGTCATAAAGCATTTCATATTCCCTGCGGCATAATGAAAGTTGTAGCCGCAACTCGCTCAGTGCACTTTGCTGGAGAAACTGTGCTCTGTGAACCCTCAGAGTTTGGGTTGCTTGCAGGTTTTTTGGCATCGTCTGCACTAAGAGTGACTCGTTGTACAGTTTATGTACCAGATGTTACTGTAGGTCAAGTAGATGTAATGCTTTCCCAGAACTCCGTTTTGGGCAGACTACACAGTGCATTTATTGTGAGCATGCCCTGTGGTATCACGGAAGTTAAATCTGTTTTGCTGGCCCAAATTTAGCCTATTACTCAAAAACACTTTAAAAAATTAACATAGAAGCAAATACTCACATCTGCAAACCCAGTTGGAGATAGAAAAATAAGACACCAGCCGTGAGTGAGAAGAAGCAAGGTTCCAAGGTTTATCGGTTCCACCATGATATCCACACCGATGAGAATTCTCAGAAGTGATCTGACACCTGGAGCTGAAGCTCCCTTATTTATACAGTTTTCTACACCCAAACTAAAAGAGCTTTCCCATAACACCAATATGTTTAGAAAGAGCCTTCCCATGATAGCAATACGTTTTAGAAAGAGCTTTCCCACAATACCATTATGTTTTAGAAAGAGCTTTCCCACAATACCATTATGTTTTAGAAAGTGCCTTCCCCGAACACCCCGGGTCTGCTGTTTCCATTGACGTTTATCTCGCGTCCCTAGCCATTCCCATCGACGGTTATCTCACAGGTGCAACTTGGCTCAACTACCCTTATAAATGGCCCATCTTGGTTCTCTCTTAAAAATTAAGGCCTTTGTTTGTGTTACTCCTGACTTTTCCTCGTGAGACAAGAATCCTCCACACCTTCAAGTGCATTATGAGTAAGTTTCTTTCACATTTTTCTGTATTTCTGTTTTATAAAGCTTTTTTCCTTTCATATTTGCTCTATATTTCTGTTTTATATATGGTTATACTGCTTGCAAAGAATGAGGTGTTTTACCCCCTTTTCTGTACTCCATTCTTCATAATATCATTATATTATCCTCATAATATCTTAATACTCCTTTTATTATTCTTATAATGTTATAATGTTCTGCTTTCCTTCTGTATGTGTGTGCATGGTGGCATAGGCCTCTGTGTGTGTGTGTGTGTTATGTTTGCATGCCTGACCTTGACTGTGTGAGAGTGTGTGCCTCTGTGTGTGTGTGTGTGTGTTTCTCAGCCTGCACTTCTCAGCTCTTATATTTCTCTGTGAATAATAAATCATAATGTTAATCTTAAAGTGTGAATCCAATTCATCAATATCCACCTAATACCGTTTATTCGCTTCTGTGTGTCTAAGTGCCCGTCACTTTTCCTTCTCCCCTTTACTGGAGGGACTGGATTTGGATCTGAACACTCGCTATCAGCTCGCGCATCTCACTGCTGACATCACTATGCTACTTGACGTTCTTCGAACCCCCTCTGGAAATGCGGGGTTCCCCCCACCTCTCAGATACAGAATCCACCCCGCGAACGTGTGTATTCACTCCTCTACACAGACAGACCCTCTGCCTGACCCTCCCTCCAGCTTTCAGTCTGAGGATGATGTGACCTTCTCTGATCCGGGCTCTGACCATTCTCCCCTTTTCTCACCTGCCAGTCCTGAGTACTCTCCTCAGTACACCACGGCTGGCTATCTCACGTCCACAGGACGCACCCCATTTTATCACCCGTTTTCTCCTTACCGCTCCCCTCAGGATTACGATCCCACCAGTCCTGTGAATTCTCAATAAACTTACATGTTAATCATACTTGGTCTCCCTCGTGTTTATTTCATGCTATTTTTATACACAACAGTTTCCGCATCAGTGAATTATCAGATACCTACTGTTCTTCCTTCAGTGCAGGAACAAATCAAGGAAATCAAGTTTTACGGTGACTGAACGA